>NC_056744.1:109937169-110237169 GCF_019279795.1 Protopterus annectens
ATAATGCTCCACCAGATGTGTCCAGGCACAAGAACTGTGACTTGAGCGACACAAACACATGCTAGATTAAAGTTTCTGTTTGTGTGTGTGCCTCATTATGGCATTCCTGTTCATGTGTGTGTGCATTTCTGATGTGTGTCATCAGCCACAGTTGAACTGCACATCCAGCATCCCCCACTAGGTGACCATGAGGGTTGTCCCCATTGCCAGATGTTTTCTACAGCTGCGTCAGATGCCACATATAGGAAGCATTGCAGCTTCCAGGGCATCCAGCACACACATTCAGTATTATGGGCTGGCCATCACACACAAACCGCCACTTCATGGAGGGTAAGCCCTTGTGGATGATGTAGGCCCTACCACACTCACTGGCTGGTGCTTTGATGCATATGTGCGTGCAGTGTATTGCACACAGTACTCAGGGTATTCCACTATTGTGTGGAAAAGACACATATTGCTGCCCAATACCTCACAGGAATTGGGGATATATACATGATCACTGACATGTGCTGACATGGCATTCATGAACTGGTGCAGTACCCTGGATGCTGATGTTTGTGAAATCCACATCATATCACCAGTTGATCTCTAGAAGGTACCTGATGCTGGTATCCTTAGGGCAACACATACCTTGGTTTCCACTGGGACAGGTTTCCCTCTGTTGGTTCTGTGTGTGAGACATGGCCTGCACAGCTCCACAATCTTCTGCAGGAGGTCTCTGTCCACTCTATAGTGCTCTACTGTCTCCAGCTCATGTAGCCCCTGGTAGGTTACCCTGTGCCTGCACACTCTTCTCCGTCTACTCACTGTGTGTTGCTGAGCAGCATTCACATTGGCACAACCCTCCTCATGTTGCATATGTTGACGTGTAATAGCAATGGCAGCCCCTAACATTATGTTGTCTCAGTTAAGCTTTTACAGTTTTCACTTCTCTTAGTATACTACAGTGTTGCAGTGTGTCTGAGAAAACATGGTGGAATGCTGTTTGTAGAGTTGTACGTGCTGTGCTGTGCTGGCCTACTGTACTGGCTGTGTAATATACTCAGTCTGATTGTTTTCACCTGCTAGCTGTGGTAGTTCTCCTTGGTTAACTTACTGCTATTTGTTTACCTTCCTTTTCACTGTCTGTGTCCACAGTGAGCGGCGCCGCGCATAGGAGCACAGTGAAGTGCACATCCACTTCCACGCGCGCACACAGGCTTATACATGCGTACAAACACTTACACTGGCTTACACGACATTACACGGGCTTCAACAATCTTACACTAGCTTACTCATTCTTCAACGCGCGCACACGGGCAGACACGCGTGCACACATGCTTACTCGGGCTTACAGGCGCGCACGGGCGCAAACACACTTCAGCAGGTTTGCAAGAAACTTCAGTGATATCCATGGCGTACACCATCAGTTTCCTGACTTTACCTAGGATAAATCATAACACGCCTCTTCCACTGATGAGTCACTGACAGCAAACATGTGACACACTGCTCCAATAAGATTACAGTGTTTTATACATACACACTCATGATGTCACCTATCTTCTACGCTGATAGTCCCCTTAACCTACTCTTACACTGTAGAGGCTTGGCCCATATGGCATGACAAATTGTGCTTCACTATCCTCAGCCTCAATTGCATAGGATTGCCTACTAATGCTTGGTTACATCTCTGAGAGTGCACTTCCACACATAGCAACCACTACTCAGTAGCCATGTTGTCTTCAGCTTGCCATTCACCTGCATGGCGAACTAACTTTTAACTGACATTACAATTTGTATGTATATTTTACATATTTGTCTTGTTTTGTACGCGCAGTGCGTATTTGCGCCACTGCGCTACGCTTAAACACCGGAGATCGGGGGAGGACAACTAGAGTTTTATTAATTTCTAATGGAAAAACATGCCACTGGCCTTATATTTGGCCATTGGCATGCTTCTTCAAATAAATCCATCCTTTATTTGCAGATGACATTGCTCCGTTTAGCTACTTGCAGAACATTACTCGGTTAACATCCGTGTACATTTCTGCACATAACTGTACTCTTGCACGGACAACTTACTGTTTCATGTATCGCAAATTTAATATCATTTGCATAGCTTTCACCTACAAATGGGGTAATTTGCATATCCTAACATTGTCCGTGCAACATTCGTTTTAGGGGCTGTGTTACATGCCCCTACAGGATATTGCTGAATAGCTCAGCAGACATCTTGCCTTGCTCTACTCTTACTCTACTCGTACATGCCGGCCAAGGCTTCGTGAATCCTGGCCTAAGCTTTGCTGTGTGCTAATATGTCTATTTGTGGAGTAAGCATGGCTGTAGGTATGTTTTGACCTGCTACGTCTGTCATTTCTACAGAGCAGCTCCCACTTTCATCATTTGTAGAGGTGACAGCCCTATAGGAACTATATGTACAGCTGTGACATTTGACAAGTCAACACATACCTGCGGTCAATACTAAACTGACTACTTCAGCACTTTTCATACCTTCAGATTTGTCTTGTAGTAGTATAGTCGATAATACTGTTTCCTATAACATGTATCTGTTTCTGATACAAGATATGTCATTTTATTACACCACTACACTCAATATATGCAGAAATCACAGGCCAGATGCCATTACATTCCTTTTGTAGGACACACCCGCCCAGAGTGTTGTGTTCCTCACAAAAGCCAACAGGTGCTAATCAAAACATATTCTGCTAACATCTACCTTATGTGTTCGCCGGTATTTGCGCTTTCCATCAGTGGCAGAACTCACATGCAAGTGTGGGAGACTGAACACTGTATCGGGGACACTGCATAACACCCTGAGGGACACATTTATGTTGTTTCTCTTAACCTTCCACATTGACTATCACAAGGCATAAGTATTCATCACATTTATCGAGGTACATGCTTTTGACTTATACATGTTTTGTCAATTGTCATCACGTCTTTCTTCACACCTGTCCACCTAATCTCACTAGTTCTGTACATTTATTTAGGTCAGGGTTACCTTCATACCTCTCAACTGTACACATTTTGGGTAAATGTCCTGAACTTAGACTTATAATTTTGTTCCTTTTTTAATAATATTGTGCCTTTCTGGTAATTTAGTGGCAAGTCATTAGGGACTGTGGGGTTAGACAATAATGACATACATTAGTAGTTTATACTTAATAATCCTCAAAACATTCATACTAATGAATGATCCATTATTCTATCAATGTTCTGACTTTGTAAGAGGAATATTTGAAATATTCCCTATTTGTACTTATTTTAAAATGCCTTTGTCCATATGTCTTATTCTGAAGGGTTGAGAGGTATGGTTACCATCTTAGTCGTACGCATGTACGTCCATGATAATCACTTACAAGACACTGATATAAGTCCCTACATCTTCCCCCAATAGTTTACACAATATCCAGTAGATGGGTTCATCATTTTTGGAAGATATAGGCATCTGCTTTACCCACATAGGAATATTAATCACTCCCATGGGGCAGACCTCATATATCTGTGCCAACCAACACCTAGGCACCTAGGCCCATTATTGCATACCCATGATTCCCAGACCTGACACCCCTCCACAGTAGTCATAACACATATTTAATGTGAGCGATAATAAAGTATGAAGACACTTCTAAGCACTATCCACTCTCCGCGTATCGGGACATATGTCATACATTCTGTCAACCCATGTGTTATTACACTTGCACAAGCTACTGTTGCATGTACAGCTATATTGTAGTTGCAGATGACACTTCTTTGCAGCAATCATTACAGGACGGTGCCTGTATAGATTCACAATTTTTGGGGTCCTGCAAAGGACACCTATATCCATGTTTAAAGAGTAGGACTTGCAGATCTGGCAGACTGGTACTTTCCGGGCAATAGTTTTGAAAGCAGTAGTGTATTTACCTTAATTGCATGTCTGTATGTCTGTCCATACTAGCTATGATGCAACCTATTTCTGTACATGTGTTATATCTACGAGGACATTTGTTTATATGTTTGTTATGTATATATCAATTAATGCTGTATGTGTTTGTGTATATATATATATATATATATATATATATATATATATGTCTGTACATTCTTTATTTCATATATTTATTTAGTTTAACAAATGTATATATCCATATATAGACATTACGTGTAGAAAACAGCATTCAGTATGCTGTGAGCGGATTACACACGCGCAGGCGCACTTGCGTTTCCTTATTGTGGGTTACGCGCAGGCGCACTTGCATATCCTTATTGTGGGTTACATATGTTTACTAAGTCTTTGTGCTTACATGGGCTTTATTACTTGTGACAGTACCAGTAAAATATCTGTAATCCGCTTAACGGACATATGCGAAACACACGTTCACCTTTACATATTTAAATGTCTGTACAGCACAGACGCATTCATTACACTTTAACATTATATGTGCTGTAGTCGTAGTTGAACCGGGACTGCATCCACGTTGGCCGGATGCTGTAACCACTATACTTTTGGTGTTCTGACTCATTTATATGCATACCCATAGTACATAGCTACATTAACATATGCCTCACCGCTTCACTTACAACACAGGCATCCATTCTCCTGCTGGTAAAAGTGCGGTACTACATATTACACATTCACTATTCCCTACTGCTCTGGACCCAAGCTGCATATTTAATCACTGCAGGGATATTCAGAACCCCAAGGCTTATAGTCCTGACACATACAAGTCTTTAATTGTTAGGGTGTTCATGTGGTGATCTGGGTTTAGGCTTGTCCGCCTGGTGAACGGTACTGCCCTGACCTTGTTCAAATGTCAGACAAAGCACATGGACATAGTTTGTCCATTTTAAACATTTTACCTGTGTTTGCAGACACAGGTGTTTGGGCACCTGTCAGCAGCTTATTATGTTGGCAATACATAATATGGGTGGGAGTGGTTACAATACATAATCCATGTTGAGTGGTGTTCCCATTCACATTTGACTATTTCCTGTATTCATTCATACGAGGATTATTATTTTGGACATGAATTAACTATGAATTAACTACAGGTATGCAGTAGTACAGTAAACAAATGTGAAGGTTTGTTACTGTAACACTGTGTGGACCTCTGTAATACTCGGGGACTACCCCACATCCTTCACAACATTTCATGCTAATGTACATACTATTATTCGGTGAACTTTTGAAGTTTGTGAGAGCAGTATTTACATCTGTCCCTATTTGTCCACCCATCATTTTGGGTTTGTCCAGATTTTGTTGCTGTAATAGGTTGAGAGGTGGTGTCGGTATGTGATTGAGTTGAATATATACTGTCGATAATTCAGTGGGGAGTAGGGTTACCACCTGTCCCTCTTTGCGAGGGGAAGTCCCACTTTGGACAGTTGTGTCCTGCGACAAAACCTAAGACATGGCAAATGTCCTGTGATTTTAAGACAAAATATATTTCTTATTTTCTTTAATAGTTGCATAATACAGTTATTTTGTATCTGAAACACATAACTATTATATGAATTAGCATAAGCAATTCAAATGCTACGAAATAAGCTTTTATTTTGGCAAACAAGTGCAATTCTGTCCTTTGCACTTGCCGGTGGTATGTTTTATCCTGCAAATTCTCACATTTCTACAAAAGATGTCCCACTTTGGGCATCTGAACAGGTGGCAACCCTAGTGGGGAGACCTGCATAGTGGACAGGTGTTCCATCCTGCGTAGTATGTTTTGCATGTCCGTCTAGAAACTGAACAGTACCATGACTACACATACATGTTTTGTCCAGATGTGTACAGTACTAGACACAGTGGCGTGTAAACAACTCTGATGTTTCAACAGGTTACTTATCCCACGCGGGATGTACACACATTTTGCCAAAACATGAATGCGCAGGTATTTGGATTTACGTAACTGTGATGGGATGTTTACAAACGTGGGATACATATTTGCAATCCTGACACTGCCTAGGGTGATACTTCCTACTACCTATGGGTAATACTCGCTATGTGTAGGTGTACGGCTGTGCAAGGCTGGTAGCTGGATTTGGTGGACATTTGGACATGGGTGCGGGTTATGTGCTATACAGGGGATGTTGCGTATTGCATTTGCATGCATGGGTTCTGCATTTGGATGTCCTGGTTCCGCATATACCATCCTATGTGTATGTGCCGGTTACGTTCCTGTTCATGTGTATAGCACATTTTAATATTCATATGATTCATATGTTTGTGTGAGTTTGGTATACAATATGGACTGTCAGGTTTCTTTATGGTTGTTATATGGCCCCAACTGCCCAGCTGTGTACTATCACTATCACTGTGGGACTGCTGCTGACCCTGCCCATGGGGCTAGGCGTGTGTATTGGCGGCATGCTGACATGATGCGCTTCACTTCCACTGGGTATAACTACTTACAGTGAAGTACATTACGGACACATTATTTGAAATATCATTTGTTCCATGGACGGAAACTCATATTGTGTTGCGTGCATTTCTGTTTGGTTCTCCATTTTGTGTGGCCGGGAACTGTCTTGCATGCTTTGCATACGTTTCATTATCCACGGACACTGATAGGTGCGATTACTATTGCAGGCAGACTATAATATTCAGCAGTTTGGGTTGCTCATTGACAGCCGACATTAACACGCCTCTGGGCGCAACTTAGTAATGCCCCATGCACTCGTGCACATTTCCAATGCACGTGGTTGTGGTGGCAGCAGACCTTCATTAATATGCATATGGTGCTACTACACCATGTATACGCCGCACGGCCGGTGCAGGCCTTACGCCGGCCTTGTGCTGAGCTTCATGAATCCCGGGGAAAAATTTTTTTCTCTATTTACTCTCATATAGTCCTACTGATTGAAGATACAGCCAGATACTCAATTAGTCAAAACTCTGATCCAATTAAAAAAAAAGAAAATTGTAGGGGGCAAACCCCCATATACTCCCATACTCCTCGGGCTATCTTTGAAGTAACAATGCACCATTGTGGTTTTACCACAGGGAGTAGGGATCTGTTTTGTCATAAGCCCATATGAAAGATGCAAACAGTTTCAGCACCTTTAAAGTCCAAGTTAGAAGAAAGTCTGAACTTTCTCTTATGAAAGCCAGTTGGCCTGTAGAGGGTACTACAGTCTTTTTGGATGATAGAATAAATCTGAGTATTAGAAAAAAATGGATCCTCTTCAAAACCTCTAAAATCCATAACATCTAATTTCATAACATTGAGACCAGAACATGTGAAACCCAAAACATCTAAAACCCATAACATTGAATTGCATAACATCTAACAGTACAAATCATATGAAAATAACACCCCCTTCACATATAATGACATCAAACTACCAAACACACTTTTTACTATGTTTCTGCGGGGGGGGGCTAGATATAGTGGAGTTAGGAAATTAACTTTTTTCCACTGTAGTGCAATCTTGGAGTTGGTATATTTAATTTACGGTGGGTGGGGGGGGTGCAGGGAGGCTTGCCCCCTGCAGAAAAAATGTAAAAAGTGTGTTTGGTAGTTTGGTGTCATTATATGTGGAGGGGATGTTATTTTCTTGTGATTTGTAATGTTAGATGTTATGAAATTCGATGTTATGGGTTTTAGATGTTCTGGTCTCAATTTTATGAAATTAGATGTTATGGGTTTTAAATGTTTTGGGTTTTAGATGTTCTGGTCTCAATCTTATGAAATTAGATGTTATGGGTTTTAGATGTTTCAAAGTAGACCTGCAAAATTCCCATTCAAGAATTGTCAGAAAACTTATGGAACTAGGCATAAACCCATTGTAACGTGCTGGATAGCTAGCTGGCTCACGGATACGACTAATGAGGTTGGTATCAATGATGCCTCCTCCACAAAGAGGTTTGTCACCAGTGGAGTCCCTCAGGTCACTGTGCTGGGACCACTCCTCTTTGGTATCTACATCTCAGTGTCAAAGCCAATGTGAAAGCCCTCTGACTAACCAAGTTCACAGGTGATTGCATGCTGATAGCAGTCACTGAATTTCCCAAAGATGAGAGCACCCTTAAGTAAGGTCTAACACAGACAAACACTTGGTTTCAAAGCCAAGGCTTAAAACCCAGTACTAAAAATGCATTATAGTTCCTTTTCGGAAGTCAGCCACCCCAGGTAAAATCATCAATAAAGCATCCATAAAAGTTGATTCACTAGTAAGTAGTCTGAGACCTCATGTAGATAGTAACCTAACCTTGAGCAACATGTGTCTAAAGTAGTAAGTCAATCCTTCTCTGTTGTTCAACTTATAAGTAAGGACATGGCATGTAGGTCCAGAGAGGTTATTGTACCCTTGTATAAGTAAGGACATGGCATGTAGGTCCAGAGAGGGTATTGTACCATTGTATAATAAGGACATGGCATGTAGGTCCAGAGAGGTTATTGTACCATTGTGTAAGTAAGGACATGGCATGTAGGTCCAGAGAGGTTATTGTACCATTGTGTAAGTAAGGACATGGCATGTAGGTCCAGAGAGGTTATTGTACCATTGTATAAGTAAGGACATGTCAGAGTACAATGTCCCTTTGGTATGTACCTGATCAGACACACGCAGCAAGTGGAACTTCTTCAAAGGCTGCTTACAAAAATAATACAGGGAGTGAGTAAGCACAATGTCCTGCACTAGTCACCTCAAAGCCGTGCATGTTTACTCAGTATCATATAAACTTCTGACAGGTGAGCTTTGCCTGATGTACAACTCATCCCTGGATCCTGTTTGGATGAACCTTTTGCACATCCACAAAACAAACAGCATCAGAACTAGTAGATTAAAAGACCTAAATTTTGCCTGCAACATAAATAAGACATGTTGGTGACATATACATGTTTCTCAGAAAATTGCCATTGTCTGAAACAGCCTTCCCATCCATGTGCAGCAGAGTTCCTTCCTAATCCTATTTAAGTGCAGCTTGGAACAATGGATGGGTAATCAGAAATGTACCCCTAGTCTGGCACCCAAGCCTCTGATGGACAAAGGCAGTCAGTAAATCACTTCCAGTATATAAATTAAGTTTGTCACATTTGGATTGCACGGTTAGGCTTGTAAGGGCCCTTGTGGTCATTAGCCTAGTATACACCTATGAACCTTTCCCATAGGCATATCTGGCTTTAGGGATAGGAAATCTAGATAATCTCCAGCACCAAAAAAGCATTCTATTGAATTCCAAGTACTGAAGTATCCAAATGAATGGACCAGTTCAAATTTTTGCTGTTGCCAACCAGAAATTGAAAATCAAAATCTGTAAAAGCTCCATGCAGAGATGAACACTGAAAAAAAAATCAGTGGTGATTTTTTTTTTTTTTGAAGTAGAAAGGAATAATAGTTATAATAATGGATAAAATATCTTTTGTATCAAATATTTAAATAACTATACACTGTGCAGATGAATTTAGTGAGACTTGTTTTTATCTTTTATTTAGATTAAAGCATAGGAGACAGCCATGGTAGTGCTCATGCTGACAAGAGATGAAGAGTGTGTTGTGTGTGTGTTTCTCCTTAGAATATCCCCATTCTTGGGTTGAGAGACTGAAGGTTGAGATCAGCCTGTGTGACAGACCTCTCAACTGTTCCTATTTATGAGGAACATTTTCAGGCCTGATTTGCCCCTGCACAGGATGTCCCTATTTTTGGAGGTATGCCATATTTTCACTCATTTATTCCTTCAAACAATTTTCTGAATCCCCCTCATCACATGTGAATTTATAAGCGGTCTAGTAACAGACAACCACATTACATGACCAACATACTAGTGGTACTGATAACTGAAAGAAAGGTGACACACATCTCACAACTCAAATTTTCTGAAGCAAAAATAAATGACCTTGTATGGCAGAATTTTGCCATACAATTCATTAAGATCTACAGATTTTGCAATCTCTCTTTCTTAATGCTGCTATATTTTTCCATAATTTTTGTTACTCTCTGTTGATTAAACATATTTTTCAGTAGTTCTCACATTCCTACAGGAAGTTAGAGGAGTTATGTGATATTTAGTATTCACATGTTATGCTAATTAGATCTCCAGATTTTTAGCTGGATGTTCTTATTTTTAAGTGTTTTTGCTCCTATTTTCAATTTCTGCAGGTTGAGAGGTATGCGATGTGTTGCATGTTTTACTATAGTCACATCTATTTGATCATTCCTGATAATGTGAGATGGTAATTATAATGAAAGAAATAATGTGATATTGTTATTGTTTGTTTTCTATGATTTAATCCCAGCATCCTCAAAGGGACATGCTTCCAACAAGTCATGTAAATAATAACTTCAGAGTTAATGATGCATCCTGTCCTTCATATATGTGTTATATGTGTGCTAAAACACATATGTGAGTGCCTCATACTGCCTTCCCTGTGTAGTATACCCTTTCTTGCTACTTGCTTGCCTTCTTTTTACTGCTTCGTTACAGACAGGTCTTCTAAAAAAAATCTTAATCAACTTTAAACTGTGTATTCTGAAAAGTACTAGCATGTTAAAAAGTGACCTTGATCCTAGTACCTTTTATGAATGCAGCTTCGGATATTGCTTCACTGTTGTGCTGAACGGGTTTATATTGATAATCCACACACAGAACTTGACTTCGTTTTTGGAAGTCCAGTAGAAGTCCAGTAGTTGGACTCCTCCTCTCTCCTTCTTTGGTTGAAAAGTAGGAGACTTATGTAAGATGCAGATGATGCTTCACAGAGGCCAGGTGTTCTGTCTTGCTCAGTGTCTTACCAGGATTCATGAGATCTGCTTGGCAGTAAATAGCTCAGATCTTAATTCCCGAGCAATAAGTCTCTGAAATTGATAGCACAAGTACATAAATGCCCGATATATATATATATATATATATATATATATATATATATATATATATATATATATATATATATATATATAAGGCTGAGACTGTGCAATGTACAAGGTTTTTGCAGAGGGCAGTCCCTCCTGTAGTCCCATCTGGGGTACATCACCTCCACCTTACTTTGTTCTTCAGACTCAGGTCATTGTATCTCAGATAAACAGTGATCAGTAATACTTATGACAAACCTTCACTTTTAGTGTAGGAGGCTCTTAACTCAAAGAACACAACACACAGTACAGTTTGAGACACCATTTCATTTCTACACAGAGTGAACAGCAAAGAACAAGGAGCTTCCCCAAACAGTGAAGCTCAAGCAGCTGTGGTATGTGCAATCTCATGCTGAGCAGCTGCTGACTGAACATGGAAGAAGAACAGACATATGACAATAATGTAAGTGCATGAAGGGTTTATTTTTCATTCACTTATCCAGTTATTGGTGATGTCTAGGTGTCAGGGAATTATATCTCTTTGGACAATGAAAGCACAGGTGACCAGAAAGGGACCCAATTTGGACAGAGAGTCAAAATGGTGTTCTATGTAGGGCAGGCAAGTATGATGGCTGGTGGAGGTATGCTCTTACCCAAAAATGTCAAGATTCTCACACCAAACTTGTGATGTGAAACAAAACATTAGTTTCACTGATAACACAGTACAAATGTTTTTGTCTTTATCTTAATTTTGTTCTTATTCATTAAGTTAATATGATATAGGAGATAAAATACAGTTATGTTAGCACTTAGCATAACACTAGATGTGACAATAGATCACTGTTGCATTGTTCTTCACTTATCGGATATATCCTGAGAAGAATATCATGCATCCAGGCAATCTACTAAAGCTTTCTCAGTTTTCTAACCTGCTGTATGTCCATCCTATGATCTTTGCACAAGACTATGTACTAGTACTTAAAGGATGTATGACTGCAAAATCCTCAGAGCTTCTTCCATCAGGAAATAAACAAACTGACACTCTTAAGAAGATAGAGTTATAACATGTTAAACATAGAGGGATAAAGATGAAAGGGCTCAATGTTGGCTAAAAAGAAAAGAGGAAAGGGCAATGAAAGGGGTGTGTAAACTGCAACAGTGATCCATTTGAACATCTACTGTTAATGGAAAGTTCTTACACAATAATACTATGTTCTTCATTAGAACACTGTTGCAGTATTCCTCACATATGGTATGAATCCCAAAGTGTTTAGGAGGAAGGGGTGGAAGTTGAAGTAATAGAGCTGGAGTCCAGCAAACTGTGAAGAATGTTCCTTGCAAAACCTGCTATAACTCTACTCTGGAAAAGGTATCAATTTTGTAATGTTTTGTGAAAGTGTGGATATGACCAAGTAGCTGCTTCCAGCATGGACTTAGAAGATAAACCTTTAAAAGAAGCTCCCTAAGAAACCCTTGAGCTAATGCAATGGGTTTTACTTGCTGTTTAAGGGATTTGCCATGAAAAGAACAGCACAAACAATTGCAAAAGGAAAGACACCCAAATATGGCCTGTTTAGAAACTGGAAGACCTAAATTCCTCCCTTTGTAGGAAATGAAAAGTTGGTCAGGCTTTCTAATGATTTTTGTCTTTTTTAGATAGAATATCAGTCATCTGAGGACATTTATTTAGTAAATGAAGGGTTCATATCCCTTTATTTTGAAGACTGGGAAATAAAGCCAGAAGTTGGATGGATTGATTCAAGGATAACTCTGTAACCACTTTAGGCAAAAGGAAGGCTAAGATCTAAAGTTATCCCTGTTCTTATAGAAGACTAAAAAACAGGATAACATATAAGGGCCTGCAAATCAAAAATCCTTTTGGCTGAGATTAAGGAAACTAGCAATACTGTTTCCACAAGTTAAACATTTCAAAGAAGCAGAAAGAAGAAGGCTCAAATGGAAATAAGATTAAGATTTTTCTGAAACATACTTCATATCCCAAGCAACTTGGATTGGTTTCCTATGGGACCTAATGTGCAAGATGCCTTTAGGAAATTGTTTGACCTCATAACCTGAAGAAAGATTAGGATCAATAGGCAGACAAGCTGAAATGGCTGACAAATGCTATTTTATGGAAGTGCTTGGTAGGCCTGAATTGAGTGGCTCAAACAAATACCTGAGGATAGTAGGGAGCCCTGCTTGAAAAGGATTCTGACCTCAGTTACCACACCATATAGAAACCCTTTTCTATTTTGAAACATAAGATTTTTTAGTAGCAGGTTTCCTCACCTACTTTAGTATCTGGAGCATAGTTTTAGAGTGTAGGCGACTATATGGTATCAAAAGCCTAACATCCAAACAATGAGAATCAATGTCTTGAGGTTTCAATGAATGAATGAGCCCTTCTGTTGTGTGAGCAAGTCCATCCTGGGGTGTAACTTGTTGTGATTGTCCTTGTCTAGATGGAAAATAAGGTAGAACCAATGTTGCCTGAACCAAAAGTGAGTCACCAACAATATCTTTGGTTTGTTTTTCTAAATCTTTAGACGAACCTTTGGTATACGAGGAAAGGGAGGGAAGGCATAAAGGGAATTTTCATTTTCATAGAAAAGAAAAGAAAAAGTCTGCATTTTCCAAACTTCACTGCAAGGGACTCTCATACAAAAAGCTCAAGTTTGTTTAGAGTGCTGGCAACTATGTTTATCTGTGGGATTCCCTGTTTTGAACACTGAAGGAAGATCTTTGGTTCAACATCTGTTTGTGAGGGCTTATTTTCAATCTGCTCAAATAATCTGCTATAGTTTTTTGTTCCTTGGGAATGTAGATTATCTGAAGGAAGTAGTATTAAATTGCTAGTTCTCAGGCTACCATAGCAAGTCTACAGAGGGGATAAGACTTTGCTCCTCATTGTTTATTGATACACCACATGACAGTGGCATTGTCTGTCATTACTTGAAGAGACCCTGGATACCAGAGATGGTGCAGAACTTGAACAGTGTAATTTAAGGTGATTATCTTTTTAATGTTTGTGTTTTCTTTTTTGTAGTTGTAAATGGACCATGCTTCCTGGATGTTGACAACTTTTAAACAGGTTCCCCATGCAAAATCTGAGGCATCTGTTGCCAGTAGCAGAAAGGAACCCCAGGACTATTCTGATATAGTTGATGTACCAAGGAATCTCTTTCTTCATATACTGTAAGAGAAGGATTGGAAAGGACAGGGGATGACAGTGTCGGGCCCAAATCTATTAGAGATACCATTGAATCTTTCTCGTGTGGAATCTGGTATGTGAGATCATTCAAATTGTTGATGCCATGCAACCTAGGGCTATTAGGATCTCTCTTACTGACATCTCATGAAGGTTCATCAGGAATAAAAAGTCAGTCCTCAAAACCTGAACTTTGTCTGAAGGAAGAAATGCCATCATAATGGAGGTATCCAGAAGACAACCCAGGAACACCAAAGAATGAATTGTATCCAAGGTTAACTTCTTTAAATTCAGAATAAAACCTTAGCAGTGAAATAAATGGGTGACATGGTGAAGAGCTTTTAGGGTTTCTAGTTTATAAGTAGTCTGACTGTAGCAGTCATCCAAGTAAGGATATATATGAAAATGCTGGAGCCTGCAAAAGGATATAATGGGAGCTAAACATTTTCTGAAATGATTGGTTCTATGTATAAACCAAATGAAAAAGAAAGAAGTACATTGAAAGTGATAACCAAACACACAGAACCTTAACATTGATTGTGTTTTATGTGGATAAGAATATGCAGACAGGAATTCCTTAGGTGTAGAGTAGATAGGAAAGCTTGAAGAAAAAAGAGGGATAAGACAGGCAAAATATTTTGTAGAGTTAACATCTTGAATTTTGGATTAGGTGTTTAACTTCAACATATTCAAGACTGGTCTCCACATTCCACCTTCCTTGGGACCAGGAAAAACTGTGGAGTAGATTCCAATCTGATTGGGAGGAAAAGGTTTTATGGTTCCTTGAATATACAGACATGAAATAATAGAAGGTATGAAATGTTGATGATCTAGAAGTATTGAGGGATTCCTAAAGGAATGGTATGACAGTCCCACTGAAGTTTGCATCTGTTTTCCATGCTGTTCAAAATCCAGGAGTCTGATGTTATCAGCTTTGAAAGGGGAAAAGAAAAAAAGAGAGAAAGAGCCTTCCTAAAGTTTTGAAAAGGGAAGGGCCACGGTCAAGAGGAGGGCTGATTAATGAAGGTTGTTAAACGTTTGCATTTCTGTCAGAACAAAAAACATCATTTGGGTCCTTTAAATTCAGATTTGGCTTAATCTCAACATTTCTTTTTTTGGGGGGGGGGGGCATTTTGCCTTCTTGTTTTTGAGGTATTTGAAAAAATGAATCTGAGTTAATTTCTTGAAAATATCAGCAGAAGAATTGCCAAAAAGATTGTCTATGTTTAGTAGAGCAGCTTGATGTTTGGCTTTCACATCATCTGGAAGAGACTAAAGCCTCAGACATGCCTATCCTAAAATGCTAACATGTGGTATCAGCTGCATAACATCCACATTTAATAGAATGTCTTGCTACTTGAGATGCAGAGCTAATCATGCCCTGTTAGAAGGTTTTAGTGTCAGAGTCTGGTACATTAGGAACTACTTTGGTCATATTATCCAAAATGGAAAGTAAAAATTTGGTCATGTGAATTTGATAGCTGATGGCTGTAAAGACAAGTGGCTGATGTATAAACTTTTTTACCATAATTGTTCATGGCCAAGCTATTCTTGTTATTAGGTAAAACTTTAGTAGAGTGTAACGATTTAGAGGCCTTATCAGATTCTAAAGAAAGAACAGCTGGATCCGATGAAGGGATCATATATAAAAATGTATGAGTTTCTGCACTTCATAAAAAATCTGTCTGGATGCTTTGCTGAAGGAGGGTTTGAATCTGAAGCTAAAGAAACTGACATAAACATGTCCTCAAGGACTTCTAATACTGGAGGGATAGCAGAACACTTGGGTACCTCCATGTTCAGGAGGTCATAGTACCTCTTGGTGATTCTGAAATATGTTTGCCCTCCCATTTGAAGTATTTTTTCATCTTACATGTTTATTTTTAAAAGTAAGCTTTTCATGGGGAATCAGAAGAGAGGGTGTAATTTGACTCTGATTCGACATCCAGAGGAGAATACATTTGAGAAGCATCATCCAGATCTGCAGTCTCCGAGTTTGAAGAAAATTTTTCTTCAGAGGAGGATTCCATTTTTCTTTTTTCTTGGGGTAGAATCTTAGGGGGAAGAGGCAAATGTGAGGATTGTAAAGCCATGAGACCTTTGAATAACCCTGAGAAAAGTTAAATGACTCCTCCTTAGGGTCTGTAAGTGATGGAGATGGAGTAGCAGGAAGAGGAGAGTCCTTTTTTGTCTTCTATCATATTACCTTGGATGTCTTCTCTGATTTATAGTTGGGGAATTCCCCCTCTTTCCTCAACAGAATCAGCCTTGGCTCACCCATCATGATCAAATCAGTTATCTGGCCAGATGGTTTGGAGATAATCAAACTCTGCACCATGTCAGCCTCCAGGAAGGCTCAACAGATGATACATGATCAACAGTAGAATGGTCCAAGGTATGATCAAGTCCCTCAACAGAGACATCTGAAACTAACAGACTAAATGAAGTAGGCTTTCCTAATGAATTGACCTCTTCTTCTTATTTTTTTTCTTTGGCTGATGAGGGACAGCTGAGGAAGATGACTCAAACCATCTAATGTTTGAAGTCTTTTATTTTTAATGTTGAGCTTCAATGAATTAAGGCAACTATGGTCATGGGAGCAAACAAATGACAAATTGAAGAATCCTTATAGTCATGTTTATATTTTAAACACAAAATACAATGTGTGAGCTTTCCTTTTAGGTTTTCTGTCTGCTGCAATTTCATTTACCCTTTTTGCCTGATAGTAAAGGTAAAGTTTACCTCAAAAAATAATAAACTGAGGAAGGTTTCCCAATGGGGTACTTCTCTGCCACAAACTACTGAAGCTGACTCTACATTAGACAGGCCACAATTTTGGTGAAGTCTTCATTCACAGACACAGCAAGATTGTTCTGAGGATTGTCACACTCATATGTCCTTTAATTTCTAGCATGTAGTCTTGAACATAAGATACAGGCTGG
This sequence comes from Protopterus annectens, assembly GCF_019279795.1. Classification (NCBI taxonomy): domain Eukaryota; kingdom Metazoa; phylum Chordata; order Ceratodontiformes; family Protopteridae; genus Protopterus; species Protopterus annectens. The sequence goes on from NC_056744.1 coordinate 109,954,090, forward strand.
ATATATAAATGTATTTACACACTGCAGCATAATCAGTACCCCTCACCTCCTCCAAATATAGCAATTTATTTATTTTCCCTTGCTGACCAAATTAGTCCCACTAGGCTAATAACCTCTTTTCAGGGAAGACCTGAGGTGGTATTTATACTACTAGAGGAAATTTGGCCAGGGCATCAGGGAACTTCCCCTAGGATTGATTGCAATCTGTAATCATGGAAGTGCTCACCGAGAATACATGTGCACATCCCATTCCTAGTGCAGTGGCAGCTGGGAGGATGGTGTGCAGCACGGAGAGAGTGATGGAAGAAGCAGGGAGATGTACAAAGACAGAGGATTCAGAAGTTATTTTTCAAAAGAATTTGCTGAGTTGGAGGAGATGGCAAAAGAAGAATGTGGTGTTACAACACTCCAGTCGGGAGGGTTAGGGGATGATATATTGCTGGTGTTTAATCAAAGTGAACCCTAAAATGGAGGAGACATTTCCTAGGGAGAGATAATGGAAAAATATAGGATGAAGAGTTGGCAGTAATCCTAAAAGGGGATGTTACACAGAAGAAAAACACATATGCAGAGATAGCCAGAAGCAACTATGAGCAGAAAGAAAAAGGAAATGACAGTATAAAAAAGAAATTTGTGGTGAGAATACAGAGTAAAAAGAATAATGAACTGAATAAGAGGTATGGGATACTAGAATACTACCGTGTGAAAGTCCAAGAAGTAAGAGCTTTTGTTCTGATAAATAAAGAAACATTTTGTGACATGAAAAGAAAGGGATGTAACAGAAATTGTGGATGATATTTTAAATAAAAGAGATGATATAAAACTTATGGTAGGTGATATTAATAAAGCTTTTGTTTCAATAGAGCAGAAGACATTATGGGAATCAATGGAGGCATTTCATTTTAGTAATAAAATTAAGAACGTTTGTATGGCAGGGTATAATGATAAAGTAAGAATTCTAGTAAATAGTTGATTAAGTAAAGAAATAAGGATGAGTAATAGGATACGACAAGGTTGTCCTATGAGTGGTATATCATTTGCTTTAGTTATGAATGTGGTAATAAATAAGGTGAATTGTAAAATGGAAAATGCAAAGTATGTAATGCAAACAAGTGTAGGCATTCCCGTTTTTATGACATATGCAGATGGTATTATTACAATAATTAAAAATAATCTACGGATGAAAGAAGCCATATTTTGTGTAGCAGAATGTTTAAAAGAAATAGGTATGATATTAAATAATGACAAAAGTAAAGTTTCAGGAGACAGGATAAAGACAGGAGTTATACAATTTATAATGAATGAAATTTCAGTATTGGGAATAAATTTTGGGGATAAAACAGTAAGTAGAACAATTTTGGAAAAAACATTTAAAGTAATTAAAAGAAATTTGTTTCTATGTAAAACATAAAGATTATCTTATTTAAAAAAGCTAATTTGATAAAGTCTGTATTAAAGGGAAAGATAGTGTATTTATAAATTGTGTTTATGATTCTGAGAATGTATGAAAAGCAATTATTAGAGGAAATTTTTGCATTTATATGGGGTACTAAATTAAATCTAGTAAAGAGAGAGAAGTATTATAAATGAACGAAAATGAAGGAGGACTGGTATTATTAAATCCAGTGGTATTTGCAATTTCATTAAGTTTGTATAAAGTCCTGAAATGGACAAATGAGAAAAATAAAAAATTAGTAGTAAGACTGTTTAAGTATAACTATGAAAAATTTGGAGTGATATTAAGAAATAAAAGAGAAAAAATATGTTTTAATGAAGAAATACAAAGTTGTAAAGAAAAAATAAAAATGTGGAATGTAAATATTGATGAGATAGAAGAAGATCATAAAACATGGTATAAAAATATAATGTGTTAATCCATGGGAAAATTTACCAGAAGAAAATATTAAAGCTATAAAAAGAAAGAAATAAGTGGTAAAGTAATAAAACAGAATGTCAGGATTTTATGGAGAATGGGAATAAAGAAATTACCAGTGAAAGCAAATTTGTCTTCTAAAAAGAAAACTGAGAGAATATGTCTGTATTGTGGGGAAGAAGAAACCACAGAACATGTATTTTTTTTAATGTAAAAGGGTGGAGAAATTATGGGAAAACTTATGTGAAAAATGTTTTGGAGAGTTAAAAGATATTAGTAATATAAATATGGATAATATAAGAATAGAAGCAAAGAATATAAAATAAGAATAGACAAAAAGTCATTTTATGTAGTATGGGTGATTTGGAATGAGAGATGAAATGAGATTACATTTAACTGGAAGTGGATAATATTAATAATATTAAGAAAAATCAGTGGTGGTTATGGAAAAAGAGAGGGGAGTCCAATTTGAAGAAAAATGTATATAGATGAAAAATAGAATACATAACAATGTACAGTTTGTAAATATGTACAGCTGTATATAAAAATGTAAATCTGTAAATAATGTATCACGTAAATAGGATCTAAATAAAGAATCCCCTACTCTTTTTGATAGTTGCTGTGGGACCTTTTACATTCACCTGAGCTACCACCAGATGGGACCTCAGTTTAACATCTCATTTGAAGGGCGGCACACTCCTGAGTGCAGCACCTCCTTATGAGGCTCAACAGTGTCTGTAATGCCATGTAAGAATATATGGACATAGGCCCTTCTTGTTGAATGTTTTTCTCATTTCTTTTTGGAACATACATTAATTTAGACTTAGAATGCAAGTTTATTCAGCACTTAAGCTGTATTTAAGAAGCTGCTTTTATTAACCGTTGAGCTTCTAATCTCCCCAAATCCTTCAGTAAGAGATTCTTCATTCTGCAGTAGTTACCATCAAAGCTAAAGAGCTGTCTGTACAATTGGTGAGTCTAACACCATGACTTATGTATGGATTTTACAGTTATGAATAGCATGACTGCATAATTCTTAAAAGCACCAGGTAGTGCAGCTAAATTACATAAATCTGGGCCTGCAGAGACCTTGTAAGCACCATTAATTGTACTGTAGCCTTGCTGATCTTTAGACAGCAAGACAATGCCGTTAATGCATTGTGGGGTTGATGGAGATGTTTATAGGTTTCACTATCAAGTTTATAATTTACTTATCTTCTAGAAGCACAAATTGCATTTACCCTTTTTGCTATTGCACACAAAATCATTGAGAAATGTCTTAAAAGCAGAGACTTGCAATCTGTAAGTGGGAGTGGTAACTTGTTCCGTAGCCTAAACAAATGTTATATCAAAAACTGAAATCACTTTTTCCATTTATAAATATTTAGCTTTAAAAGTCAGTTACCTGACGCAATGTTAGGCCTAAAGACTACCTGTTCCAAACACAGACTTTCAAAAAGAACTATCTTCTTTGCAAGAATTTTTGAACTTTCTCAATTTGTAGAAAGTGCTTTACAAAATGTCCTGTGGTGCTCTGTAACTGGCCAAACCACTAATACATACAGTGATACAATTTCTTCACTGGCCCACACTGATATTTTAATATTCTATAAGTTATCCAAAATGCTTTCTTAACCACTGTGGGGACATTTTGATCAAACTTAAGAATATTGCCTGGCTATAAGTATACGTAGGTCACTTACAACAATGTCCACGTTGAGTATACCACCATCGATTATTACAAGCAAGGCTCAGAGCATTCTTGTCAGAGAATAGGATATTGCCTTTTTCATGCTGCACATTAGACTGCTGCTGTTGCCCAAGACATGTGTGACGTACACATACCAGTAACAGTCATCTAGCTGCAGCTAATACATACCACCTATGTAAAATTTCATTAATGGCAATATACACAAACAAAACACAGTCCCTTCTCACAGGACGTTTTGGTACCCATCTTCCCAGCTGTATTTTCCTGCATCTGTATACTTTTCTCAAGATTTGGTGCCTTTTTAGATATCAAATGAAAACTTGGTTTATACAGTTTACAACTCACAGTCTAGCCATAGTGGAATTGCTCTTACTCAGTGGAAAAACTTTAAGCAGTCACCAACTCATCCTTCAATGCCACTGTTCATCATCAGACAAACTGTGGACAGTGTTCACCTTGTCCCTCAATGACACTGCCCATCAAGTGATTGTGAGCAGTTCTCTGCTCAGCCCTCAATGATACTCTTATCAGAGAAATTATGAACAGTCCCAGCTCAACCCTTGAAGAAAATGTCCGTCATCAGACAAACTGGGCAGTTATTGACTCAGCCCTTGATGAAACTAATCATTAGACAAACTGTGGGCAGTGCCCAGTTCAACCTTTGATGACATTGTCTATCATGAGGCAAACTATGGGCAGTTCTCAGCTCAGCCCTTAAAGAGACTTTCCATCAGCAAATTGTGGGCAGTGCCCGGCTCTACTCTCAGTGATACTGTCTGTCATCCAACAAACTGTGAACAGTCCGCACCTTAGCCCATCATGACATTGTCCATCATCAGACAAACTGTGGGCAGTGGCCAGTTCAACTTTCAATGACATTGTCCATCATCAGGCAAATTGTGGGCAGTTCTCAGCTCAGCCCTTGAAGAGACTGTCCATTACCAGACAAATTGTGGGCAGTGCCCTGCTCTGCTCTCAGTGATACTGTCTGTCATCTGACAAACTGTGAACAGTCGACACCTTAGTCCGTCTTAACATTATCCATCATCAGACAAACTGTAGGCAGTGCCCAGCTCACCCCTCAGTGACACTGTCTATCAGATAAACTGTGGGCAGTGCCCAGCTCACACCTCAGTGACACTATCAGATAAACTGTGGGCAGTGCCCAGCTCACACCTCAGTGACACTATCAAACTGTGGGCAGTGCCCAGCTCACACCTCAGTGACACTGTCTATCAGATAAACTGTGGGCAGTGCCCAGCTCACACCTCAGTGGCACTATCTATCAGACAAACTGTGGGCAGTGCCCAGCTTAGACCTCAATGACACTGTCAATCATGAGATGTACTATGGGCAGTGCTTATCTCAGCCCTCAAAGACACTGTCCATCACTAGAAAAATTGCAGGCAGTGCCCGGCCTAGTCTTTGATTACACTGCCTGTAGGCAGACAAACTGTGGGCAGTGCCCAGCTCATCCCTCAGTGACATTGTTTGTAGTAACCTATGGGAGTGTCTAGCTTGACCCTTGATGTCACTCAACTGTATGAGGAGCAAACACCACATGGTGCCAGTAATCATTGGTCCTTCTCTGGAGTGATGCTGAACTTACTGTGAAAACAAATGGAAGAGGACATGCATTGATGTGAGAGAAGTTTTTTTTTTTTTTTTTTGGTTTACCCTATTCCGTTATTCCAGTTTTTACATCAGTACCAAAACAGTATAATAGCATCACTAAGCTGAAGAAGATGAACCAAAAAAGTCAGGATTATTAGAATTACGTACCTAAAAGGCACAAAAACCTTTCAAATAGGTGACCCTAGTACAGTTCCTAAATCAATAACATGCATCAAATCTTATACTATGCAAGTGAAGATGGAAGGATTAAAGCCTATGACTGGTAGATACAGTTTAGTTTAGTCTTTATTGACTTACCTCATATGCAGTAAGAAAAAAAAAAAACACTGATAAAAAGTCCTATTGGGGTGGAACCGCATGTAAACTCACTCAGGAGGAAGAAAAGAACAAGCATTTGGGATTAAGAATAAAAAGTACCACTTACATGCATGTTATATAAGTCCAATGATATATGCTGTTCTTTTACTACAAGATCTGCCACCAAGGACTTGGAAATTTAAAGTTATATCAGTAGCAAGGTGGTTGGTGGGATAACATACCTATAAACTCCTTGGAATGTTTTCTTTATACCCGACACAGAAATGCTAAAATAATGATGGTGATTAAGGGAAGCACTTCTTCTTATAATCAGTTACAAATCAGAGGATCATAGTAGTTTACTAGGCTATTGACCAGGAGGTCATTTCAACCCTATCCATTTCATCCCAATGTAATACCATAGATATGTTAGTCAATACCCTGGACTGTATTTATATCCAGGAGGGCTGTAGGCACTAACCCCATTAAGAATTTATGGTGCCCCAACCACTCATCCAGGTTCCTCTTGAATAGTGTCATACAGGTGCTTTGTTTCACATGATTTGGTAGCATATTCCAAAGAGACGGCAGTCGCTGGGAGACAAATTGGTCCCTCCAGCATGTCCTATTTAAGTTGCAGGCAATATTTAGGTCCCTGGAATGGGTAGCTCTAGTCCCGTTTGATTTATGGGTATACACTCATGCCTGAAAAACATTTCACAGTGGAAGAGCCCATTACCATGTGTGATATGATGTGTGTATATGAAGCTGCAATTAATACCCAAAAGAAAATGCCTTGACATTTCCAGGCAAGAAAAACTAGTGTGCTATGAGACTGGAGAATCATGGAAAGACAGGGAGTTGGAGGAGAGATGCTTAATTAATGCTTTTGTTATATGTGGCACCAGATTATATTGAATTAAAATGAAGGAAATGCACTTTTTGGAGGAGAAAAACTTTACACTTGCCTGGTGTGTTTTAAATATGCCAGCTAGTACAATAATAGGCTTGTGTTACTTTTAGCATTAATGTTCATGTCAGTGTGCCTGAGGATGGGGGGGGGCTGGGCTATTTGCTGGCAATACCATTTATGGAAGTGTGGGATAACCAGCATGATCAGCCCATTGCATATCCCCTTCCCTTGTGAAACCAAACGTGCATAGGGACTTGGCACACAATAGCAAACCCTCAAATCATCTGTGATGGATGCCTATATAATGACCCTCTCTGCTGACTCTCACCCTTGGTGTTGATGAAACAAGTGCGTCAATTGCCAAGAGACGGCCTGAAGACTATCAGGCAGTGAGGGCAGAGAGTGTCAAAAAATGTTCATCTCACTATGCTTCTTTTATATTTCTGTTCCTTATTTCCCTCCACTGACCTCAGACACATTACTCTGTTAATACTGCTCACTGTTATGCCCAGTCATTCCTCGTTATATAAGCTATTGGATATACAGAGTGATCGTGCTGTGGCATGTGGAGATTATTTTGTTGCACTATAATTCTTGCCACCAAATGTGCAATGCTGCATAAATTTATATATATAATACACACACACACACACACACACACACACACACACACACACACACACACACACACACACACACACACACACACATATATATATATATATATATAGAGAGAGAGAGAGAGACATGCACATGTACCCACACACACATGCTCCCTCAGAAGTGTGTCTGGCAGCATATTAATACATGAGATGCCTAGTCATTGTTAAACTCAAGTAGCAAAAAAACTCTTCCTCTTCCCTCAAGTGACTAGAAGGTGACTTCTTGTCTCCAGTTCCCTCTCTCCCAACTGTTCCTCCAGCATTCGGACTTCTAATCAAACCCAGCTCAACCAGAGCAAAGACAGATGTCCTTACTCTCTGTTAATGGGCAATAATGATATCCAGCACAATATACTGCAGAACAGAGGTGCAGCTATTTTGACACACAGTACCAGCCACCAATATGGCACCCTTCCATCCCCCTCAACTTTAAGTTAAGGAGCAAAAAAATGTAATCTAAACTCACTGAGCTGAGGTGCAAAAAAGTCTTTTTTTTCATTTAAACTGTAGTAAACTGCTTGCTACATTTGTAACAAGCAGCTGCTTACAGTTTATGTCATACACTGAGCACTAAAGCACTTCAGTTCTGATTGCAAATGTAATGAAACTGATTGGATTGACATCTACTGATTATGTCCCCTAACACCTTGCACCTGGAATGTCTGTCCCCCTCTCCCCATGCTGGCTACTCTTCTGCTGCTGAAAATTACCTTTGCAAAGGAAATTAATTTTAGGTAAATTTTATCACTTGTGTGTCAGTTATAAAACCACTTCTTCCAAAATTCAAGTTTAACATTCTTTTTAAAAGCCCTCCACCTAGCTGTAATGGCATTATAATCTCTAAATTCAATATCCTGTAAATGTTATGTAAATATCTTTCTATCTAATAAGCCTTAACTGTAGCTAGTTATCCATAGTTTATATTTGTTTTTTGATTTCACAAAATTAAATAAGCAAGGCTATCAGTTAACATTAACAAATATGCTGACAGCAAGGATGTACTTGGGGATATTTTAAATGTAGCATACCTCAGTTACCTCACTTCCTCCAGTACAGCTCTTTTCAGTGTGTACCTTTAACTGCCAGTGGGTGTGGCTTGAGCCTTTAAAAAATGAAGTCATCACCTTACAGTTATAATAAAAACTCATTGACAGACATCAGATATCAATACAATTGTTTTTGCCATCATGTATGCTTTAAGATGAAATATTCTGATACCTTGCATGTAGCATGGTTTTGGAATTAATACAAATATGAGCAAGCAATATTTGACACCAATAGGCGCAGTAGGAGGTAACTGCAGAAACACCTGGAGGTGCACTCGGCTGTAATGAGATAATATGTTAGAACATACTGCTATTTTAATTTTCTGAAACAAGGAGAAAAGAAATAATGGAGGTTTAATGTAATAACTAGATTTTTGTGATTGTTCTGCACCCCTCCTTCCACATCAAATACAGACCACTGTACAGACACATTCATCACAAAAGGACATGGTCCTCCCACCAAAAACACACCACTGCCAAATGCCATCCTTCATTGTTCACCATGAGCAGCCACTAACTGAATAAATAAGTATTCATGCACAGCATCACAACTCCACCAATCTAAAAATGATAACTGTGAGGGGAGAGGTATCTAGACACTGCTTCACAATCTCGGACAGGCATGACTCCCCAAAAAAGAACGAGAAGTCCTCCTAGAGGCTATGTGATGTAATACCCTTTCACAAGCTAACCAAAAAACTGGTGACCAATAAGGCGTCACGAAGATGCTTGATCCCACCTCTCCTTTCAGTAAAGCATCAAATGTTTATCCTTCTTCACTCTGTCTTTTATTTTGCAGAATATGAATAACTCCATGTTCCCTTTTGTTTTTAAGGTATCTGTATCAGCATTTAACCAGTCATTTCATATTTGGTTGACATTACAGAGATGTATGCCGATAGAATTACATTTTAAGTAAAGTGCCATTTTCACTTCTGACACTGTACCTTTTATCGATATGAGTGGCTATCGTCATTCTTGTGATGAGTATAGCTTTCTGTGCAGTGTTTCCAGCACATTATAAGACTGCATTGCTATACTAAAATTCAAAACATATTCAGGCCATGCTTTCTGAACTCATTCACCAGCACATCTCAGGAAAAATACTCAGTGCAACCCCTTGCATTAATATTGAAGCAACATTTGAACACACTTGGAACTTCCCTGATGAGCAGTGCAGGACAGAACATTGAAAACTGACATGATAGACTGGGATTTGTAGATATTTAGCACATTGTGTAGTATAAATTAGTGTGCATAGCGTCAACGTGCAGGCTGGGAGTGATTCAGAGACATGGATAGCATGCCTGCACAAGGCTTATAATAGCACGGTGTTCAGTATGTACTAAATGTATAATGACATAGAAATGAAGAATTCCATGCAAATGAGCTATGTGGTGTTTGCAAATGAGGAAACCAAAATAACAGAGTGATTAGGAAATGGATGACAGAGGCACATACCTCTGTCCTACACAAAGATTGTAGTGTACATGGAGGGTGTGATGGTTGTAGTAACAGAAGCTGCAGCTCAGAAGAATGTATTAATGTCTGCCTTCAGAGGCACTGCCCACAATGTTGCTAGTAGCAGGCATCCATCCTAATGGAGGAGGTAAAGGCAATGCTTTACATACCATCACCTGAGGGACCAGCAGACTATGGAACATTTCTTTGTCATCAGGAAGACTGTATGGGACATTGTCAAACTCTACTGTCCACAAGCAGAATTAAAGGGAATGCATGGTACCTCCAGTCCTGTGGATACTAAGGTATGTTCAGCTTTAACCATCTTAGATCTACAGGGACCTTTCAGTGTTCTATCAGGAACATGTTAGGAATGTCACAGGTCTTAGCCTCATCCATTCTGAACCAGCTCCTTAGCATTGTGCTGCAGCATAGTTTGTTTCTTGTGTCTAGCAAGGAGAGGACCACCATGTGGGGATTGTATGACATTTCTCATTTTCCTCAGATCTGGGAGCCATTGGTTACACACACATCACCATCAAGACTACATCTGGTTCAGTGGGACTGCAATACATCAGGAGGGGTTTCCACTCCCCTAACTGTCAAGTGGTCTGTAATACTCAATATATTGTTTATTTTGTAACAGGCACCACTGGGACAGTTCTCATGTACATTTGACAAATGTCCATCCTATGTAAAGGTTCCTGAGAGGGGATTTCTCACAGGGTCAACTAATTGGAAGGTGTATGTACAGGCTATAAACACAGACATCATGCAGACAAAGCAGATTGTATGCAATATGTTGTTTGTTGTACATTGCAGGTAGTAATAGATATGTTCCATTGCCCTTGTTGGTGACTCTCCCCCCAACAAACACACATCCGCAAACAAAAACCATGCAGGAAAAGGCCTGTAATGTAGTACATGGGGAAGACATAATATTGTGGCACTTTCTGCCTTCTCAAGGGATTCTTCTTTTGCAAAGATACATTAGGAGGGTCACTGCAAAGAGGCCTGATATCTGCAGCATGATTTCTGCTCTGTGTGGCATGCTACACAGCATGGCATTGTGCAGACAGTTGTACTAGTGGGTTAAAATCTTGGCAGGACCTTCCATACCATTTGTAACTTGTATCAGCAATGGAAGGGTAGGGTGGAGAGACAGATGATGAAGTACCACAGCTGAGACAGAGGTATAAACAATACACTGCAGTATTTTCAAAGAGGCAGCATCTGGTCAACATCTATGGGACCACATCAAAGACAACACAGAATAATGCAATGCATGCATTATTCCATCTTGGCTATGCAGGCTAGTGCATGGACTGACCATGCTGTGCATCGGACATAACCTTATCTACTTGGGGTAGGAAGTGGACTGTGCAGTTTTCGCTTTCTCTGGTGACTGGGGGGACTCTATGATGGGTAACTGCAACATTGTGAGATTGTGGAGAGTCATTGGAGAAGTTGGAGGAATTCAGTGAATGATAATTGCAACAATATTACTTGGAGTTTGGTCATGGGAAGTGAACACAGTAGCCAATACACTATGAGATTGTGAAAAGTCAGAAATCACATTCTGGGAGGGGAAGCTGCCATAACAGGTCCATTGGCAGCATGGACTGTGTTGGCCTGTGGTTGTCCATAGCAGGAAGGGGTAGAGATATGAAACCAGCACAGACACTGATAAGCACCACTGTCCAGTCAACCACAATCAAAGGACAGAGTCTGTGTGCCCAGAAGCAGCATGGAAAGGGTACAACTGACTACATCAATGTGCATTGGCAGCCTGATGAGGTATCACAGGTGCTGCTCAGGAGTAATGCTGTCAGATGTCACCTGGACCACATCCATTACTCAGTGTAGCAGGCACCATGCTCACAAGGTAACAGAGAGGGCAGTCTCTGTAGCCTGACTTGGGACAGTCTGTGTTTGATTTCATATTCTGACCCCTCAAGGCAGGCTGGAAGGTGGTTGCAATGTGTCTCATGGAGGCATTAATGGAAGCAACATTTCCCATCAGTAACCTTAGCAGTGTTGCCTGTTCCTTTAGTGTCTGTGTCACTGTGTACTTCTTGGATGTCATCCTGGAATCCATAGAGCACACTATTTCCACCATGTTGTGGGTAGTAGCTGATTGTTGCTTGAATCACTGAACTGCAGATCCACTTGTTAATGCCAAGTGGCAAAGCCATATCATGGATGGTTCTGGAGTTATGGAGGCACCACAACCCCTCCCCCACATCTATTCCAAGTGGTGGCAGGCCTCAGAGGCAGTGCAGAGTCCAGATGCTATGAGTTCTGGGAACATAAGGGAAGCTATGAGGAAGTCTCAGGTACAAAATTCCATCATATCTTGGGGAGGCTGCATGCTCAGTCTGTACATCTATAAGGTCCTCTGTTATAATGCATAGAGCTAAAGCCTCCTCCTGTAGCATTGCAGGCAATGCAACTGTATCATTTCACTATCCCACTAGCATCATAGCTCTAAACCTGTTAGCACAAAACATCTGGACAAAGACAAAAATGCCAAAGCTCAAAAAATAGGGACAAACTTTAAATATTTACCTTAAAAACTAGCTAGAATAAAAGGTCTTGTGTTATTATGCATTTTCTGAAGGATATGAAGTCTGAAACTCAAATGCCTGCCATTAATTAGTGAATTCGATCCTCACTGATTTGCCTCAAAAATCCAGAAAACCACAAACATAAGGCACACATCTGGACAGTTCAGTGGCATGTCTAGCATTCTGCGATCATTGTTTGGCATGTGTGCCCTGGTGACATCAGTCTTGCGTTGTCCTGTTGTGCTGGGCCCACCACTAGTTGGATGTGAGAAAGCAAGAACACACATAACAATACTGATTTCCCACACATATGTTTCCATATTATCTTGTCTTGCATAGTTCTACACATTAAAATACAGCCGCACCATTCTTAACATGCATGCAAACCTACCTCTCAACTGCCTCTGATTTTGCAGAACTTCCCGGAGTTTTATCTGATATTTTTATCCTCTCACTCATATTTTTTTTTAATTTTCTGGTAAGTCACTGAGAATTAAAGTCAGTCAATAATGCCAGCCATTAGAGTTCCTGACTTCTTACTCTTCAGAAAAAGCATTCTGGTGCAAAACCGGGTATTCTACTGACTTTTTTAACTGAATTAGAGTAATGTTAAAAATTGCCCCTGATTTTGGGCTTTCTCCAACCTCTCCCATTATTTTGGCTATGTCCAGAAATCTTGAGTAAAGATCTTGAGAGGTATGACATGTATTCTGTGTCGGTTGCTACAGCTGCAAATCAGAAGTGCCTGGAAAGCCGGATATAAGGATGAATTCTTTCCTTTAAATGTACTGGAGTGTACTATACTGCCCTTTACTACACATTAAAGCCAGAGACAAAGGCAAACATGTTTCCTCTGCATTTCTTGATCTCTCTAAAGCTTTTGATCTATTCCCTCACCAAAACTCTCTGTCGACAGTCTTCCCTAGGGCTATCACAATCCACAAAACTATGTTTTAACAACTACTTAACCGATAAATACCAGTTTGTTAAATCCCTCCCCACTTTATCGCCCTTCCTTCCTGTCAATACTGGTGTGCCATAGGACTCCATTCTCAGCCCTCTACTCCTCAATATATATACTAACAATCTACATAAATCTTCTCAGCAAGTTTCCCTCATACAGTATGCTGACATTTCCACTCTAATATGCACTTCAGATAACCTCATACGTCTTCAGAGAATTACTCAAGAAGCCTTTATCGCTGTTAAAAGATAGCTACAATATAATCACCTGCTACTAAATCCCCAAAAAACTAAATTACTTCACTTTTTTCCAAAATCCCATTTCCAGAAAAAAAACTTTCAAATTTCTTCCTTAAACAATAGTGTGATTGAAGTTACCCCCACATATACACCTGCTTGTTATGATGATCAATGATAATTTTAAATTTGATTTACATATCGACAAAAGCATCAAGAAAATGCATCAAAAACTAGGTACCTTTCAGAGAGCAAAGAAATTCCTTACAAACTCTGCCAAGGTAACTGCAGCTACCACTTACCTCTCACCTTCTCCCTATACTTAGCTCTAAACTTGAACAATGTTGCAAAAAAGTTGACAGACTTTCTTGCAAAAAACCTTACCAGACCCATCACTGTTTAGCACTAAAACTTAAATAGCTCGAACTTTCTCACCACATATTTTATAACTAGCTCATCTTAACCCACAAAATCACATGTACCCCATTTGCCTGCCCAGAAATTAGCCTCATACTCCAATTCTATCTACCAAACAATCCTCTTTGTTCAAATGATAAACAACTGCTTACCATCTACAAACCACAAAGGGCTGCTGGAGTCAGTTTCTATTCCAATAATGTAGCTAGAACGTGGAATAGAATTCCTATATCAGTCAGATCTATTACACACCTTCATATTTTTAAGCCATTACTAAAAGATTTCCTGTCTGCCTCCTGGTTTTATCTGTGCTCCTCAGCTGGGGCACAGCTTTTACTAACAACCATCATCACCTTCTTAAACCTCCCTTTAAAGCACTAAATCTCTACCCTACTTATCCTCATCTAATGCCTCACTTTACTGTACTTACTTGTAATTAGCACAACCGAATTACCATTCCATTGCTACTTTTCGATTAACACTTAATCTTGCTTATCTTCTCTAATACGTCACTCTAATGTATTTCTTAAATTACTTCTACCTATCTTATACACTACTCTTCTTTATGTAAATTCTCAATATGATGTTTTTATAATAATGCAGATAGTAATACAAATGTTATTATACTGACTACTATGCTATGTATTCACTGAAATTGTATTGTAAAATGTGTTAGTGTAAATATCGATTGCATTAAATTTATTAACTTGGAGCTTTTCTCTTGAGTCTCCCCTGAAAAAGGGAACCTATGCATAGTCAAACTTTCCTGATAAACAAATGTCAATAACTAAATGAATAAATAATTACAAACCTGTTGTATCCCCGACTAACTCAAGGGTGCTTAGTATCAGCCCAGCGCACACATTTAAGTCACCCCACTTATGAGTGACAGCTACCCTTGTTAGAAAGTATAACCAAAATCTTCTCAGTGTAAGTGATCAACCCCTTATGCTGGACCTGTGCATCCCAATGTCCTGTGCTTTTCCTCTTGTGCAGAATATCATATCAATAATCAATATGGAACCTCTTGCAGGGATCTATTATGGCTGCCCATAGCAGTCACATCCTGTACCAGTCTCTGCCAAATGTGATCCCAATACTGCTTGTTTGTTGCAATTCTGCCCAAGATGTATGCTCTTCATGTGTGGAGGGCCTGCAGTTGCATACCTTTGATATTATGGCCAAGGGCTATCATTTGCAAGAGTTTTTGCAAGATTTGGCGGGGGACAGGTATGATGTATCTATGTTTGCTGTCACTAGAGCTGATACAGTTCATTATCAAGATGAAAATACTGTGAATATGGAGCATGGTTTTAAAAAATTAACAGTCTTCAAAAAAGGTTAGAACTAACATTTGGCATACTAAATTACTTCGAGCTTATGTGCAAGCTGATATAGCCCCTAGAGGCTTAAGAGTGTATGTGGAACCAAGAGTTGGGACACAAAATGAAGGTTTCATTAGCAAATGTCATAATATTCAGAAAGCAGCTTCTAAGTTATTTCTAGAATGCCTAATTGAATATTATGATGAACAACTAACTGAGTTAACAGATGAATTACAACAGTATTTTCAGGTTGTCCAACAATTCAATACTAGCAACAGCTTTGATAGCAGGCAAAATGTTTTTTTAAGTGAGATGAAAGAATTTGAAACAGAGCTAAAGGCACATAAGCTCAAGAAGTTCAATATGGATTTGTATGACTACCAAAACAATACAGCATTTATGTGGAAATTAAAAAAAAAGTGTTCTTTTCGATTTATGGACAGTAATAAGCCAGATAAGACCAAACAGAAAAGGGTGTGATCAGTCCTAAAAAAGAGAGCAGAAAGAAATGTCAGCTTCTAGTGCTTCTGAACTTTCATCATATTGTACTGACACTGAGAATGAAGTCGTAGAATGTTCCTCACCATGCAACAAACGGGCAAAGGTCCCTTTAGAAGAGGCGGTAGGAAACACAAAAGGAAAGGACATGGAACAAATATTCAGGCAGATGTTGGGCAACTAGACCATGATGATGATGATGATGAAGGGCCAGCAACGACTGTTGGACTAAATGTGGACATTGAAGCTGAATGTGTAAATAATTTGGTGGTATAACATCGTTTATCCCTTTCTTAAATACCTTAATATGTGACGGTGCTATTTGGATGATTGTTGGTATATTTGGAATGCTTTTGTTGCTGTCTGGCATGACTTTGTGAAATATCTCAACAATAATGACTATGTTATTGTTTTTGTGGGCAAAATACAAATGTTTAATATTGACTTTCTAGATGTCAATGTTTCTAAGTTTATTAAGTATTGGGATATTTTGAAATCTGACCCCTATTTTGGTCAAATTTTAGGATATGGTTGTACCTTTGGCTATAGGAAAGGCAGGAATATTGGGGAATGTCTATCTGGTTTCAAAAAGAGTAGGAAAGTAATTGTGGGATCAGGTACAGTGGCACCTCGAGGTTATACATTTTGTGGGAATTGCACTTATTGTAAAGTTGTATCCAGAACTAAATCATTCACCTCCATCAATACTAATAAGGTATTTGATATCCGTTCTTTAATTACCTGTAGTATGAAATGGGTAATTTACATGGCAGTTTGTCAGTGTGGAGCATTCTATGTGGGGCAAACATCATGGCCATTTAAGCATAAAATAGCACTACATATTAGTGATTTGAATTGCAATTGGAGTAGAAGTGCCCTCTATAAACATATGATGGAACATAGGGGGCTCACTTAATTTTTATTGGTATTGATATTATAAAAGAGGTTGATATATCGGATGGTAAGAAACATAGGATTTTAGATCAAAAAGAAAAAATGCGGATCATTAATCTGGGGGCTTTGTTTAAACCAGGTTCAAATGAGAGTTTCTGATGGAATTAGAATGCATTTTCATGTATATATATATATATATATATATATATATATATATATATATATATATGTGTGTATTATTGATATATATATATATATATATATATATATGTTTTTTCTTTTTCAGTTACATGTCTTTTTCTATGTGTATTTTCTTGACTGTATCAGGCTCTGTACTGGCTTTCTTTATATAAGAACAGTGATTAGCTTACTTGCAATTGCAGACTGAAGATGTCAGAGGGCAAAACCGGTCTGTGTTTCCTGTTCCCAGCTGGTGATTGCTGAGTAAGAGGCCTGGTTCAGACAGCAGCACTGCTTTCTGCTGTCTTTTGTCACTGTTTCAACATTTTTTGAGGATATATTATATTTTGGAATAAATCGACGATGGATTATCGTGGATCATTGTGGTACATTGTGGATTTATGCTGAATCAAGCATTTTTTATGGCATTGAATTTATAGTGCTGGATTACATGTGGAGTATATATATATATATATATATATATATATATATATATATATATATATATATATATATATATACACACACACACACACACACACACACACACACACATAGAAAAGTCAGTCTGACTACATAGTGTTACTATTTCTCAGTTTTTGCTATTATTTCTTGATAAGTGCCTATGCTGTAGACCTGATGTAAAGATGACGTGTGTCAGCATAATTTAGGCTTAGCCTGGTATTGGGACTGCTTGCTCCAATGTCACTTAGTGTCATCAGCAAGAAATATATAGTTACATAGTCCTGACACTTGACTTGATTCTGTTTTGGCATCATCTTTTATCCTTCACAATGGATCCTCACAGATTTCTCTGCTATAAGTGATTTTGATTATAACTCAACACTGCATTTATTCTTTGATCCAAAGTAAAACATTGTATATTTTTCCATTTAGTTTCTGTTTTGTAATTAAATGTCTAGATAAATCACAGGTGCAATTTCATGTGGATTCCTAAGAACATCTACCAGATCTATAATTTCTACTTCGGGTCTCATTAGAACATTCACACTCTGTCCCATCTGCAAGTGGTTTAGTGTGGTCATATGAAGAACATGACTGAAAACGTTGGAGTTAACAACTTCTAATTCTAAGTGAAAGTCAAGTGTTATTGTACACCTCTTTGTTCCTGACAGAGTAATTAAGGGCAATGATATCTTAATCAATATTTCCCAAGAGATTCTTCTTAAGGGAGTAAAACATAAGAAGAATACATTCCAACACTTGCTTTTTAATTCAGCACTTGTGATCCACTTTGTCACCTCCCGTCATCTAGTTCCTTCACTGTTTGCTTAAGAAAAAACTGTCTTTCAGCTGTCATAATGCAGAGTGATTGTTATTATTAGCCTGCAAGTCATAACAGCACTGTGCATGTCCTGAGACATGGCCGAAGTAAAGCATGAGCTGCACTGGTCACCGCATACTACATGCAGTGGGTGGAGGAATATGGGAAGGTCGAAGGGGAGAAGTTTTCCCATGCATTCAGTACAGACTGAGGAGAGGCACTAATAAAACAAATGGTGGATGTAGTGGGTAGAGTGTGAAAAATACCCATCAACCATTTTCCATTTGTTTGCCCTGGTGACACTCACAGTGGTAGGAAACTAAGTAGACAGACCAGACTCCTCCATGCATATCCTGTGGAATCCTCAGGCCTTACCAGGCAAGCTGAGGGATATAATCCCTTCATTGTATACTACATCTGCACTAGGGCCTCTTCCCATTAAGCTGTATTAGGTACAGTGCCTAGGTGGCATCTTCACAAGATGCCCAAACCATCTCAACTGACTCTTACCAGAGAAGAACAGCAGTTGTACTTTGCCAACCTTCTCACAGTCAAGGAATGTGGGCATAGCTAAGCTATCTAATGAAGGATCCCTGTTTGTGCTGATGGTATCTGGAATCTCATCTTTCATTCACTACCCTAAGCTGATTATGGCTATAAGTGACAGTAGAGCTTAATCTGATTGGTAAGCTAAGAGGTTTATCCAACAACTCAGTTGTCTTTTCAGCACTGCAGTCAGGTACAAAATCTGCTCCCCTGTTAGCATTGCACCAGTCCAGTTGTCAAAGCAACCATGCATTTAGAATTTAGAACCAAGCTTTTAATGATTTTTTTATGTAAGTAACAGTGATAAGCTCCCATGACCTCTCCAGTATGTGTGCAAGGGAAGAGAGCTGGCTCACTGTTCCATGGCCAGAATTGAATCTCTGCATTACTTTTCCTGAATCCAAGGCTCCACTACTGGATAGTTTTCTTTCCAGCTCTTTGACATACATTTTTCTAGGATTTTAAAAACTGATCCTTCTGTAATTGGAACACAAACTCTTGCCCACTTTTTCTAAATAGGAACTACAAAGGTACTGTCTCAGTCTTTGGTACAAGAATGTAAAGGCATTTCAGCCATGATAACTCATCAAAGTCTGACCTTTCCAAGTAGATCTTATAAACTACCTCATCCTTGACACAAAGAACTGTTTAATCACTACAAAAACCTCACTTACAGAAACGGATCCTATTCCACCATCTACTTAAGGAACTGCCTCTTCATAGAAAGGCATTTCCATTAGATTTAGCATTTGCTTATGCTTGCTGAGAACAACCTAGCCATTATTCTGCACCCACCCTCATGGGCCACCAGATGGTTTGCCAGAACCTCTCTGTGGTCATCTATAAGTAATTTCCCATGTCCTTGCCAAAATCTTCCCGCATGCAGATGTTGCTTCAGTGAGGAAAATAGCTGTTGCATTCGTGGCTTGTCAGTACATATTAGTCAGATTCAGAGACCTTTATTAGCATTGCAAGGAAGACCTCTTTCTTTGACATGGCAGCTTCCTTCATCACTGGTATCCACCAGTAGGTCCTAAGGTTACTGCCATGACAAGAACTAATCACCTTTTGGCTACAGTTCCTATCTGCTACCTCAGCTACTGAGGCCTTGAACAGAGTCCATTCAGACACCACATCTCTACTCTTTATGGGGTTTTGTATATATATATATATATATATATATATATATATATATATATATATATATATATATATATATATATATATATGTCTGTGTGTGTGTGTGCTGCCTGTTCTGAAGGTATTATATATGTGTTAGCCCATTTTGGAGGTAGGAACTGAACTCATCCTGCTCAGTACAGAACCATCACACCACTTAATCCCAGGCATAAAATAAGGCAACTTCTCTATAAGACACTAACAAACTATCTTCCGAATTGTATGAAGCTAAAAAAGTAAGCTAAAATTATTAAGAATACAATTATAACATATAAAGTAACATCTCCGTTGCTTTTTTAAAGCTGTCTCGCTATGTTAAACTCATTTAACATGGCAAGACAATTTTGAAAAAAGCAACGGAGAAAGCAAGATCTCAGTTGCTTTTTACAAACTGTTTTGCAATGTTAAATGGGTTTAACATAGCGAGACAGCTTTAAAAAAAGCAACGGGGAATCAAGACAGTATGAAGCAACAGATATCTTGCGTTCTCCGTTGCTTAAAAAAAAGAGTTATAGTAATGGAAAAAGTCCGAGCGACCGGACCTTTTTCCATTACTATAACTGATTTACAACGTGTACGCTGACCAATCAGCGTGCACGTTTTTGAATATTAATGGGGGGTCATTGTATAATTGCATATATCCCATCTCCTTCCACTACAGGAGGTTTGAGGTATTACACAGTGAAGAGTCTAGCTATGATGGGGTCTTTCTTGTGTTTTTTTAATATTAGCTTCAGGGAGGCAGGACACTACCAATCTCTCCTTACCCAGGTCTTGCTGTGTTTATGCACAGAGACACCACTTATGTGGACTTTACCACTATGTTCTGGTTTGGCTTTAACGAGTGATTTAGCAGTTGAGTTACTAACTTGTTCCCTTGTAACTGGTGACTGTGGGTGTGTGTGGTGTACTGACTTGAGGTATCTGACCAGTAGCACTAAAGGATTTATAGGTAGACAAGCTAGTACCTCATGATAAGTTCTGCTGGAGTTAGAGGGGTGTTCACTGAACATTTTATGTCTAAAAATATTTACCTGTAATTTAAGTAGATATATGTATCTCTCACATTTCAAAACAATAGACCAAAACAAAAGGAAATGTCAAAAAGCGTCAACAACTGAGGCATTGTCTAAAGAGTTTGAGTGCTAGATGATGGAAGATGATAGAGTTTAGATATTCTTTGCATTTTCTGATGTAGAAGAGGAGTATTTAGAATTAGGAGATGAAGGATGACTGGTGTTAAAAAGCACTAGGTGAAAATTATAGAATTCACCTATAAATGACCATGCATAATCAGGTCGTAACTCAATCAACATATCAAATGCAGGTAGGGACAGTGCAGGCTTGCGCTCTATGATATTACTATGCTGCAACTTGTGTTTCATAAAAAAAAAAAACATTAAGGAGTGATGGTGAGGAGGTGACAAACCTGCTTCAGTGAACTAATTAATAAAATTATGCCTAGCTGTGCTTTCTGAGGGTTTTGGCAACATATGTAATTATTTATGTGCAGGCAATATTCCAGTTCTAAGCAACAGAATGGGAGGTAAACAAGCAATAATGCTTGACAGGGTAAGCATTTTCAGGGAAATAACAGACAGCTAAGGAGAGTTATGAAGCCTGACACCCCCCTTGAAGGTCTATTATTTGCCTCATAAGGTCCACCCTGGAAAGCAGTACTGTGCTCAGACAGTGGGCTATTTGTTAAATTGCTTTGTGTTTGTCTTTTACTATTATTATTATAATATACATTTGTTATATATTCTTTATGTAAAATACTTCCTCCACCTAACAATTCAAACTTTCTGTAGCATATGTAATTTTTGTAAACAGTATTTTACATCCAGAATATAAATTATGTGAGTGTATTATGTCCACACACACACACACACACACACACACACACACACACACACACACACACACATACACACGCGCGGAGATGTAGGGGCACAAACAGACAGACAAACAGGCACACAGGTATAGACAGAAGCATACAGATTCAGAGGTAAAGA
Source organism: Protopterus annectens (assembly GCF_019279795.1). NCBI lineage: Eukaryota > Metazoa > Chordata > Ceratodontiformes > Protopteridae > Protopterus > Protopterus annectens. Next base: position 109,975,794 of record NC_056744.1, read on the forward strand.
CAGACTCATGCACATATGCACAAAAATGCACATATGTCCAGCAATTTCAGTTACTTTCTTGAGTGAGCACACTTCAGATGTCTCACTGTGATCAAATTAATTAAAATGTTCATAGGTACTGATCCCCCATACCTGTCAACTGTCTCTTATGATGCAGTTTCATGTGAACATGTCTTATTTTTTCGTGAATCACTGAAGGGTATTGTCAGTTAATGAAGCCAGACGTAACGTTAGTTTCATTCTTCTTATTGAGCAGAAAATGCATGTTGATGGAAAACGTCTTGCTCTGTTTATGTAAATTGGGGTTATATTTGAAAATTCTCACTCATTTTAGGTCTTTTTCCTCCTGTTGATGAATCCAAAATTCTGGATGAAAGAGGTTGAAAGGTATGTGCTGACTCTCACTTGCTGTCTGTCTGTCTCTCTCATTCACATACTCTTATTTTTGTCTCTCTCTCTCTCTCATAAACACACACACACACACACACACACACACACACACACACGCACGCACACATGCACGCACACATGCATGCACACACACACTACTTTCTTCTCTTTATGTTTTTTTTTTATTCTACTTGTGCTAAACAGCAAGGGTGCATTTGGTGAGTGTAATAAAATGGTGGGCATTTTCTTTTGTACTTCACATCTTAATATGCTGCCACAAAGTGGAAGACTTGCTTTTATTGGCCATTATCAGTACTATAATATCCTGCTGGAAAACATTCATTGTCCAAGAGGATATGAAAGTATGTTTATCCCATTATCTAACCAAATTTAATTAGTTTAATGAGCGTGCCTTCATAAAAAAAGAAAACGTTTGTGAGTAATAATGATTAGTCATTCCCCTTCTCTGGTGCCATTTTTAGACCATCTCTCAACTACCTAACTCATATTTATTTTCCATCCTATAACTGCTTTAGATTCCCTGCCCCTCTGTTCGTTGTGCATGCACAGCTATTGCATGGGTTTTTTTCCTACGTCCCCCCCCCTACTTGAGATTAACTACAATACACATTTTCCACTTCATCCAATGAAGCCGACTATCGTAACTGAATAAAACTCCGGGAAGCAAGAACCTGACACCCTACAGCTTTTCTGTTGTAATAGGTGAATTACAACTTAGTTTTTGTTAAGGGTTCCAGCCAATTGACACTAGACTGGGCCAATACCTTGAATCAGCCTTACACACACAAACACACACACACACACACACACACACACACACACACACACACACACACACACACACACACACACACACACACACTTTCCTCTTGGAAAGGTTGCTAGTTAAGATTCAGAAATACCAACAAGAAATAAAAGCATTAGTGATAGCATTAGCTCAGAACTTGTTTAGGTGGAGACAATGTAGGTGTGGCCAATTCCTATAAATACTCAGTAGGCAGGGACATATCTGGAAACTGCAGGGCATATCTGGAAACTGCAGGATATTACAAAACAGTTGCTCACTACAACACAATGGCCATATGTGACAGGCAACACAAAGAAAATAAAAGACAAGGACATTTGGATGGCAATTTATGAACAGGCTTTTCAGTACCTAGAAGATATTGTAAATGAGCCCTTTGGACTGTGTGAGGGTGTGTGTGAGATAACTACCAGCAGTAGCAGCAGCCTTAAAGTGGTTTACAAATCTCAGCACGTTTCAGATGAAGAAATATTTGGGGAACAAAGGTTCTAAAATAGAAATTTAATTATTGCTCTTATAAAATTACAAAGCTGCTAAAGTAAAGGATTTAAGTTAGCATTAGTTTTCTGAAGGAAAAAAAGCCTGAAGCTGAAATGTATGTCATTATTTAGTAATTTCAATCTTCAGTGGCTGCCTGCCAACCAAATGATTTAGAAGTAAGGGACCAAAAATAAGATAAATAACCTGGGTATTTTTTAATGTTACATTTTGGCTGTAAAATGGTTCCTCCAACACCATTAACATATACTACAGCAAGTTTGAAACGTTAGGTGGAGGGACTATTTTACATCAAAATATACTAAAAAATATAAAGTAATAAAAAAATATATATATAAAAGTAAGTCAGACACAACAATTTTACAGTGTGCCCATTCTCTAAGTGCAATAATGCCCTCCAGGGTGAAGGGCATTATTGCTTGCTTATCAGACAATGGTCCTACACACGGCTGTAAGTATTAAAGGCCCGTCTGGTGATGATAATTTATATTGTATATTTATGAAAGAAAATGGTGATTCATTTCCAAAAATTACAGGCTTTATGGTCAAACAAAAGGTTATATGTCTACGTGTGCAAGATAGATGAAAGGCATCAGTGGGATAACTGATCACCTGCTTGAATGCTTTTCAATGATGTATGACAACAGTTACTGGTGTACTGATGTTCTGAATGCTTTCCAGTGATGTATGACAACAGTTACTGGTGTACTGATGTTCTGAATGCTTTCCAGTGATGTATGACAACAGTTACTGGTGTACTGATGTTCTGAATGCTTTCCAGTGATGTATGACAACAGTTACTGGTGTACTGATGTTTTGAATGTTTTCCAATGATGCATGACAACAGTTACTGGAGTGCTGATGTTTTGAATGCTTTGCAATGATGTATGACAACAGTTACTGGTGTACTGATGTTTTGAATGCTTTGCAATGATGTATGACAACAGTTACTGGTGTACTGATGTTTTGAATGTTTTCCAATGATGCATGACAACAGTTAGTGGTGTACTGATGTTTTGAATGTTTTCCAGTGATGCATGACAACAGTTACTGGAGTGCTGATGTTTTGAATGCTTTGCAATGATGTATGACAACAGTTACTGGTGTACTGATGTTTTGAATGCTTTGCAATGATGTATGACAACAGTTACTGGTGTACTGATGTTTTGAAGGCTTTCATAGGTTCATAGGTTAGTACTAGGCTAACTGCTCTTGAGAGCCATTTTAAGCCTAGCCAATTATCCCTTGTGAGACTCACACCTGCACCTTGTATTTGTAAGGCAAACACCTTAACCATTAGGCCACCTTCCCAATGATGTATGACAACAGTTACTGGAGTACTGATGTTTTGTAACACTGCTCATTCTATACAAATCCTGTCCATTTTATTTTCACAGTGTCTCAAGTGGCAAAATCCTGTGTCTTAATGTTGTGTGTAAGATGGCAAAATGTGTTTACCAGGTCAGAAATCTTTCATGATATTAATGAAATATGAAAATACTGATAATAATCATAACAGTTTTACCTAACATGTCTATCTCTGTTTTTATAGGGCAGAGCATATTTTAACATCATTTTTTAGTAATACCCACTGTTTACATATGCCAACCCAACATGACATTATTACACTCCATTTTTGTTTTATTCATGCAGATGTGAGAATTCATATTAACTTTTTGCAAACACACCAAAATTCCAGCTTTCTACATCCCACACTGACCATTTCACTGTACATGCTTAGCAAATCATGTCATATTTTAGACAGCACTTTGCTGCCTTTGTTTTAGGTATGTATGTATACCAGGACTTCTGAGATTAGATTTTGCAAACAGCTGTCTCAGGAGTTTAGATAAATATAGGGCAGGATTCACGAAGTCTCCGTGTAAGAGTTAGCAAGTCTTACACGGAGGCTGCAGTTAAATGGGGTGATGTCAGCATGCCATGCATATTCATGAGGGCATGCTGAATCACACCCTAGGCTAACACGGTCCGTGTAGCAATGTAGGGGGCGTGTCCGCATGGCGAGAACTGCAAAGGGACACGCCCCCAGAAGAATCACAGTCCCAAAAGGAAACTCCCACGAGCGAGTCTGCGGAAATGCCAAGAAACACAACACACATGCCCCTACAGACTATTAACCCAACTGAAATGTAAAACGTAAAAATGAACAGTTTAATTTTTTTTTTATTTCAAAAATGTTTGCCCGTAATTGCGCTCGTTTGCGCGGGTGTGCCCTTCGCTCAGCCACAGTTAGCAGTCATTGAAAAAGCATGTAAGCTCTAAATATGCAAAATAAGCCAAGTAGCAATAGTGTAGCGGTAGAGACATTGGCCAAAGAGGAGGCAGTCACAGTTCGAGCCCCAACAACATAATTTTTTATTTTTAGTGAAATAAGCACAAAACAATCCCCTGACATATATGTATATATATATACAATTATAATTTAAGTAAAATGCAATGAAATGGACCATGTTTTTATGAAGAAATCTGACACAATAAAAAAAGAAAATATTTTATAAGTGCCCATAGCTGAGCAGCGCTCTAACAAGCTGAGTATGTTTGCCCGCAGGTGACCAGTGGTTTAACAGGTGTAATAGGAGTGCCTGGAGTTGAGCAGTGCTTTAACATGCTGAAAGTGTGTGCCTGTAGTTGCGCAACATGTCACACAGCGTAATATGTGTGCTCATAGCCAAATAACGCATTAACCAGCGTAAGCCGTTTGCGTGGACCTGCCCAGCGTGCCAACTGGCTTACCGGCGGGCAACGTTGAGCAACCTGTATCAAAGCCGCCTTTAAACAGACACACCTCCTAGCCTGTCTAGACAGTAGTAAAATAAAAAAAAAAGCAATGCCTAGGCTCGAACCCAGGATACTGTGCATCATAGTCAAAGTACTGAACCACTAAGCCATGACAGCTGTACTGAAAAATGCAGTATTAGCATATATATAGGAATGAATGGAAATAGAAGCATGACAAAGCAGGTTTTGTGAAGCTGATACAATTCCAAAATGGCCAATCACAGATAAGTGGGGGGGGAGGGACGGCATATATAAGCCCCATAGGCGGGAGTACACAGCATAACTGATTGTGGAACCTATTTGCAGTCAGGATGGCAGGTGTAGGAGAGGGCAGTCGCTTTCGAGGACAGAGGTGGGGTGTTGAGGAGTCCAAATACATGGCTTGGCTCCTAGTCCACAATCATGAGGCTCAACTCATGCAGGGCCAGTTTCTGTGGGGTGCATATAAGGCAGAGGCATGGAACCGGTTGGCACATGATCTCACCAGTGCCACAGGCATACCAAGGACTGGTGAACAGGTCCGTCACCACCATGCGGACCTGAAGAGATGGAAGCAGGACCAACTGAACCGTTGGATCCAGGAGGCCCGGCAAATGCCCAACGCCCCACTACTGAGTAAGTATCCATGTAATTGTGTATGTAAGGAATTATCCTAGCTGATATTATGGAGATGTATGTTCCAATATTACTTCATTTATATTACAGCTGCAGGTGTGCATTCCACGAATTGGTGAGCCTATGGTGATAGGCTGGAGCGGTTGCGCCACCAGGCAGGTTAATAATTATATCTCTGTAATTGTTATACAATATAAATGAGACAGCTTGACAGTGTAGTCACATATTAATAAAGTTCAAATAACACTAGAAGAAAGATTCTGCTAGCACTGTATGATTAGATAAGTGATGCAGCCTGTAATCCAGAAATAAAAAGTAAACAAGTCTGAAATAGTGATTACCAACCTGAAGTGTAATATCAGATAACCTGCAGCAGCCTGAAAATCAGTGGTAAACAAGCTAAAGATAATAGACATGTGTCAAATACATCCCCTTAGAAAATCTGCCATATGAAACAAGTGAGTCTGTTGGAAAGGATTGTTGTAATCAGGTATGACATGTTAATAACGCCTAGAATAAAGTACCATCTTGAATTGTAAAAATAAAACAAGTGATGGGAGGGTGGCCAAATGGTTAAGGTGTTTGCCTTACAAACACAAGGTGCAGGGTTTGAGTCTCACAAGGGATAATTGGCTAGGCTTAAAATGGCTCGCAAGGGCAGATAGCTTAGTACTAATCTATGAACCTATGAACCTATGAGTGTGAGAAAGAGGTATGAATCGACCAAGAAAGCTGTTATAACTTCTGAATAAAGTATACTGCATTCAGTACATAATGAAATGAATGAGACAGCCACAACCAAAAAGTGAAATGTTTGTAATAAAGTACTGAAGCTGGAATGTGTCTGTCCCACAATTTGTATATGTTGCTGTACCCTTGCAATATGGAGATAGTATGGTTGTATGAAATAAGGAACATCCACAGTTGTCTAGAGCCATATAAATGAAATGTAGCAGGATGCTGTACCTGAACATAGCCAGATATGAACGTGTATGAATAAAAATGCAATGTATATTAATGTAGCAGTAACAGTCCTATCACCAACATTCCTAAGGTTACATATAGGAAACTGTACTAAGACCTGTAGGGTATATATATCTGCAGCTACTAGAGATGTACAGCATATGTATAGATAGTTGAAGTTGTTAATGAAATATTTCTTCACCCTACCCTATATTCACAAATAATGCCATTCCACAACAAACTGGGTATGTGTATTCACAATTAATTCCTATGGACATTTGTCCTGTTGGTTCATACATATTTGCACGTACGTTGATGCATGTGCCCTGTTCACATATCCAAACCTGATGGCCTGTTGCCATCAATCAACCCTGCATGCTGTTGAATTGTGTACTGTTGTTCAAAATATGCATGTGTTATGCTTGCTGTTCAATGTTTGGAATTCATGGGTGTTTGGTTAATGGGAATACTGATGCATGCTGTTACAACTAATAACAAATGGTATTGTTTGTTACTAACCCAAAATGTCATAAAATATTTCTAAACATAGGACAACAGGGAAGGCGGGTTCCAGCGGACCCACCTCTCCCACCTCAGCTGGCGAGTGCACCTGGCACTAGTGCCCAGGCCGGAACCTCCTCCGGTGGCCCTGTGCCACCTTTGGGTGGAAGCACTGCAGGGGATGGGGCTCGTCCCCCCTCTGCAAGCGTGGCCGGAAGAGACCGTCCACTCACCCTCCAAAGTGTCCGGTCTGTGGTGCATAGCGAGATCAGGCATTCCATGCTTGAACCCCTACACCAGCTTGAGGCTCGGGTGGCACAACTCACAGGTGTCCCTGCTGCCCATCCTACACAGCCCCCAGCACAGCCCCGTCCTGGGCTGTGAAGGCACAGTGGCAACTGCCCATGGGTGGGGATCTCAGTTCCACTGTTGCCATCTGTGGGCTCATGGGCTCGCGATATCCCAACATCCGTCCCCGTCAATTGTGTTTCCCCCCCACATGTGTCATACACCACCCCTGTATGCATCTTGTTTGTCTTGCCTGTTAACCTCCCCTACCTACCTCCCCAAATATGCCTGCTTCCTGTACCTCACATTCCACTCTCACCTGAAAAAAAAAAGAAAAAAAAAAGGGCACTCTGTTCCTGCAAAAAAATTACGCCCCATACATAGCTGCCCATTTTGCAGACATGTCTGCTGGACATGTGAAGTGGTAATTACAATTGGCTGTACAACATATTTTGTTGTCCTCACCCCTCTCTCAGGGGTGGAAGGTTTCAAATTTCACACTAAATTACAGACATATGCACAGCTGTTGCTGATAAAGAAATGGGCAGCTATGGGCCTTTCCTACATCCTTCCTGCAAATCCCGAGCTTGTTTTCCTACTGTCCTACCCTCTTTGTGCCCCGTTTTTCACCACTGTCCTGTCTCCCCATTTTCTTTTCTTTCAAAGAAATTAGCACGGGTGTGTGCGAGAGTAAGCACTTTTAAGCAGTAGTAAGCGGGTGTGCGCTTGTGTGCGCTTAGCTAAGCATGTGTGTGCGAAGCTAAGCGACACTGCGCATGCGTGAGCACCGTGCAAACCAGCGCTAACCCGCTTACAACTGCTTAAAAGTGCCTTAGTCCCTGTGAATGACAAGGCTTGTAGTCTGCTCAGCAGCAAAATAAAATTCCTCTGTCAGTCTTGAACCCAGGACCTTGGAAACAATAGCCTGCATGACTTACCACTAAGCCATGACTGATATACACAAACTTTGTGTTGAAAGCAATATATCATGAAATAGTAGGACTGAATGTAAAGGGAATATAGGAAGTCTATTACACAAAGCTTTACTTGTATCTTTACTGGCAATTCTTGTGGATTTGTATAACATTAGTGTGATAAGAGAAACAGCCATGCTAGTCGGTAGCTAGTAGGTAATAATGTGACAGTAGCATCTTGCAAACCACACACACTATCAGAGCAGGATAAACACTGCCATATTTGAACAGGTAAGAGGCCAGACCTCGCAACTGGGACTGATTTACAGGGATGTCCCTGATTTGAAAACAAATGTTAACTGTGCCCCACTGACTCCCTGTGAAATGTACTAACAGTAGGCAGAAAGGTGTTTTGTCCCACATAATGGTAACTGTCAACTACTGAAAGTATGCACTACGTGCATGTCAGAAATAGTGTATTAATACACCTGCTCAAAATACCCCACAGTCACAACTGCAGAATATCTGAAATATATCACGGGTGTATCCCACTGATATGAACCATTCCCTGAGGCTGATAAAAGATACACCTGAGAGTGAGTATCTGAGGCCTGCAAATGTCACAAACTCGCAGGCATATAATTCTGTCTGCTGTCACACACTTTGTGAATAGCTGTAGAATAGCTTCCACAAGCACACCCACATGTAGGTGTACAACCCACAAATATCAAAGGAGGTATCCAACTAATAACAGAAGGACAGTATAGCAGTTTACAAGCACTGCATGTGCCTGCTATCCATAACTGTTAGTACAAAGTACAAGGTGCCACAACTGCTCAGCAGCAAAATAAAATACCCTTGTAGGTGTCAAGCCCCACACATTGGCCAGACCAGACTGCATGCAGTACCACCAAACCACAACAAACATATAAGGAATTGCTGCTGAAAGAAATATAGCAAGCATTACAAGGAGTGAATGTGAATGGAAAATAGGAAAGCCATAGCAACACATTCCAGTAAAGACACCTAGCAGGCCTTCAAGGAGTGAATGTAAAGGCTAAATAGTGACGCCATAGCAACAAATTGCAAGAGCCACTGCTGTAAACCAGTTACTCAACAAGTCCCACAGGAAGGCACATACTCCCATTTAAACAGTATTAGTATTATTAGGTGTCAGTTAACATACACACTGAGAAGAATAAACTGGAGGAAGCAATAGTCAGGTGTCAGTACAACATGCATGTCAGTGCCTACAACACAGCCTGAAATATGAGAGACATACCAACCTTTATGCTCACACAACAGTGTCCACAGCATACCAGCATGGTCCCCACCTTGAAAATCTGAAAGGGCTATGCCTACCTCACCTAACATTTTATAGCACTGTCCTGAAATCACAGTGAGAACTGCAATTACCACACAGCAGGCTGCATGCAATTAGCAAATGCTGGCTAACAATTGGTGTAGAGGCCATCACGTACACATCTGCATATACCTACAAAAGCAGCCTGTACTCCCAGTCCACACATGCAATACTTTCATTGCAACAGCCGGAGGGAGAGATAGACAGAGAGAGAGAGAGAGAGAGAGAGAGAGAGAGAAAATGAATAAGAGACACAGGCAGCCGAAAATAAAACCATACAGAACAGCAGGCTAACCAGCAGCAAGCCATGAACAATAGCAGTGTCCAACAAAGGTAATGTAAACTAATAATGTAATAGTCTATATACTGTGAACCCTCCATATGTGTTAGCAGTCTGTATATATATATATATATATATATATATATATATATATATATACATGAAGATGTGCATAGGGCAGGGGACATACTGCAACTGTTAGTGAAGGCTGGACATACATATGTATGTGAAGGATGCTATGTGCACATATCAATGTAGGTTGTAGTGCAAAGTACAATGTAGGTTGTACAGTAATGAATGTTTAGCAGTTTGTTAGTGTGTGTATTTGTATGTGTAAATAAAAAGGTATACATATATATATATATATATATATATATATATATATATATATATATATTATATGTATGTATAGTTATATATGTATCTATATATAATATGCATGTATGTATACATAGATAGAGAGGGATGTAGAAATAGATAGACCCAGAATGATACCACAGTACAAGGACAAAATGATTGACCTCAACAATTGGCTAAGCTTCTGGTGTCATTCTAAGGGGATCCGGCATCTGTCTGCCTGGGACGACATGATCGACAGTCCATGATGCTTTGCCAGAGATGGCCTGCACCTGTTGCTCTCAGGATTCCGGATACTGGCTAAGACTTTTGCCACCCCTATAGTGCCTTTGTCAGGCAAGGTTCAAATGACAAATTCACCACCGTAAACGGTGACATCTGTGACATCTGTGCAGTGACAGAGACCTGGTTCAAAGCTCCAGAGAGCACCCCTGCATTACCAGGCTTCAGTTCATACCACACCTTTTAGCCACCTAACCCAGAAAGAAGCACTAAAGGCGGAGGTGTGTCCATATTCATTAAGGATATCCACACCACCAGGCTAATTGCAGAGCATAATGCATCTGAGATTATCCAAGTGCAACTAACTATGGGCAAGACTGCAATCCAAATTGTAGCTTGCTACAGACCCCCCACCATGCCCCAAGATTCACACCCCTCATTTCATGATACACTGGAAAGTATTGGGTACAACCCAACACCCTAATAATGGCCGATTTCACATACCCCACCATTAACTGGAAAAACTACTCCTGTACCAACTCTTTTGCTCAACATTTTCTAGAATTCATAAATACCAATGCCTTGGATCAACTTATTCACACTCCCACCAGGGGCAGCAATATCCCAGACGTGGTCATCACCAACATGGGAAACAGGTGTTCCACACCAAAGGTCAATTCCTCGTTGGTCAGATCGGACCACAAGGTAATCAGCCTAGACATCCACATCCCACCCCCCAGCCCCAGTTAGGGAAACCATCATAACAAACTTCTCAAAAGCCATCATACTTCTTAAGACAGAAGTGGCAAACTGCATGACACCCATGCAGACGGACAATAGAGGTATGACTGCCGAATCCTACACAAATGCACTGTATAAGCACTTACACGAGTGCATGGATCATGCTATCCCTAATAGAACAAAGATGTTATCCTCCAGACAAAGGAAGCCAGTGTGGTGGTCTTCTGCCATAAACAAACTCTACAACAGAAGAAAGAAACTGTTGCAAAAATAAGTAAATTCCCATGACTGGAGGAACTCCCTGGTCAACATCAGTAAGAAGCTGAGATCCTTCATAAAATCCCCCAAAGCTAGTTACGAAAACAAAATTGCCACTGACTCTAATGACAACCACAATGCATTCTATAGCTATGTCAAGAATCTAAATGGGAACACTCAGATCTGCTCTGAGTTACAGCATAATGGCACTAAATATACAGAACCAACTGATATTGCCAACATCCTGGCAGATAGGTTCAGTGCTAACTTTAACCCCCTAGAGGGCCCATCTCTATACTGGAAGAATGCAAAGTTCCTATAATCATGGCTGTACAGGTAAAAAACACACTCTCCAAAGCCAGGAACACAGCATCCATGGGACCTGACAATATCCCAGGCTGCATTCTACATGAACCACTGAATGAACTGCCACCCTACCGCAGTACCATGTTCAATCATAGCCTCACCTCAGGCTTTGTACCCACTGAATGGTGCACCACAACACATCCCACTCCACAAAGGGGGAGCCACGACGGACCACGGTAACTACTGCCCCATTAGCCTGATGAGCCTGGTCTGCAAGGCCATGGAATGTATCATCATGGAACTCATAAACAAAGACATTGGTAATCTCCAAACTCTGGACCCTACTCAGTATGGATTTGTAAAAGGCAGATCATGTCTCCTAAACCTGATTGACTTCTTTGAAGCAGTCACCAAAGCCATAGATGATGGTAAAATGGTTCACACAGCTTATGTAGATCCTGCCAAGGCTTTCAACACCATCCCCCATTCTGGAATTATAGATAAGCACACTAAACTAGGTATAAATCCCTATGTCATAAGATGGGTTGCCAACTGGCTCATGGACAGAACCCACACTGTGAAAGTAGTGTATTCCAAATCCGACATCAGACCAGTGACAAGTGGAGTACCACAGGGTTCAGTCCAGGGTCCTCTCCTGTTTGGTATCTACTTCTCTGAAGTGCAGGCCAACACAGAAGGTCTTTGGCTAACAAAGTTTGCAGATGACTGCAAACTAGGAACCATAATCGAAACTCCTAATGATGTGGGCAAACTACAAAAGGGCCTCACTGAGACAGATACCTGGTGTCAAAGCCATGGCCTGAAGCTCAATGCCAAAATGTGTATTGTCATCCCCTTTGGTAAAAACTCTGTACCCATGAACCACCACATAGCTGGTAGTCTCACTAATGATGAAAATGTGATAATAGACCTTGGGACACAGGTGGACAGTAGTCTCTCCTTTGATAATCACATCGCCGCAGTGGTCGGGAAATCCTTCTATGTGGCTCATCTCATCACAAAAGGATTCCCATCCAGAAAAAAGAGGTCATTGTTTCCCTCAACTCATCACTTATTAGACCCATTATAGAGTACAATGCCCCTTTTGGTATGTACCTCACAAGACAACTACAACAACTGGAAAGACCACAGAAATACCTCATAAAGAGGATTACTGGCCTCAAACAGATGCCCTATGCAGACTGTCTCAAAAAACTACAGCTTGACTCCATGACATATCGCCTACTCAGGGGTGATCTCTGCCTAACATACACAGCTATGTCAAACCTACAGCTGTTGGACATGCTCCACTTAAAGAAATCCCAATCCCTCTGAGCTACACACTCTAGGGACCTTAACCTTGCCACCACAATAAACAGAACATGCTGGAGGGATAGAGTCCTGTCCCAGACACTTCCCATACTATGAAAGAGACTACCTATCTATGTCAAACAGAGCTCCTCATTAGCACTCTTCAAGAAAGATCTTGATGATTGGATGGGAAATGGGAAATTCACCCCGGGGATCACTTCTGTGGCTCTGCTCGACAGGGGCATAGGAAAATACCTTTCTTGGGTTGCGAAAGCCAGGGTACATTTATTGGCTAGGCTTGTATGGGCCCTAGGGCCGATAGCCTAGTACCTACCTATGAACCTATGAACATATATAGATAGATGGATAGAATATGTATATACATATATTATGTAATAGACACATACATATATAGATATATATAGATACATACACATATACAGACAGATATGAATGTCTACAGATATGTATGTATATGAATATCTCTCTCTCTATCTCCCCCCTCTCTCTATATATATATATATATATATATATATATATATATATATATATATATATCTATATATATATATATCTATATATATATATACTGAGAGAGGCACATGTGTGCAGATGTATTGCAACAGGTGCCTGGTGAGAAAGGCATGTACTGAACACCAGTGTGGATACAGGAGTACCATACCCCATTCCAAAACACTTACACCACTAACCACCACATATGTGGTTGCCTGCCTACTACTGGATGTGTCAGGAGGGAACATGGGAAACAAGTGTACAATAGCCTTCCCTTTGATATTCACAGTGGCACACTAGTCTTGTAATTCCTGTACATGGTACGTGTCAGCACAAATGGTGTGTCAGCTAGGGAAATATAGGTCACTGTACCCCTCTACACCTCACAATGTCCTACATGGTATGTACCTTCCATGACAACTACAGAAAGGGAGAAGGACACAGTCATACCTAACAAACAGTGATAATGTCCTCAAACACATTACCTATGCAGAGTGACTGACAAAACCACAGATAGAGTGCCTCTCATACTACCTACACAGAGGTTACCACTGCTGGATATACATAGTTAAGTCACACCCATAACAGTTGTCCAACAACCATGGTAACACCTCACAATATCCCCAGCATAAATGACCTATGTCTGTTCATCCTTGGCACCGCAGTAAAGAGCACATGGTGGAGGTACAGGTTCCTACCCACAAATAGGCCATACCCTGGAGTAAACCACCCAGCATTACGAAGCAAGGCTCCCCATTAGTAGATGTCAGACATACCCCAGTTGAATGTTATGCAGATAGGTAGTATGCCATATGAGTCACCCCATGTAACTGTTTGACAGGAGCAAGTACAACCACATTACATGTGTCTCAAGGGGCAGGGTAGCATAACAGTATGCTGCTGTAGGCCCAGGCTCAATAGCATACTACCTGCCTATGACACAATGCACACATACATGTACTCATTGCAATACCAACTATGTGAGGTGGAATGAGTGTGCCACTGACTGTGTGCAAGGTCTGTAATGGTGTGATTGCTCAGCATGACTTTGTGTCTGTCATGGTAGTGTGTGTCCTTGGTGTGAGGCCAGAGAAAGATGTGTTTGGTATTGGGATACAAACATACTACATTGCCATATGTTGTGCTGTGGTTCCCTGTATGTGACTATGGTGTAGGTATGGTTATGGCAACAAAGACTACGGTGCATTACCAGTGACATTTGTACTGTGCATTGCATGCATTGACAATGTTCCCCATACATTACCTTGATACAAACCCCCAGTGTGAGGCTGTGCATTGGACCTCAAACAGTGTGCCGACTGCTGGAGTATACTTGTTTGTTCTATGGAGTGTGCCAGGCACTGTCACAGAGTTGTTGGCTGAGCACTGATATGTGGTCAATTACATGTGTATCCCCAAATAGACAGATGCTATATATGGCAGTTCAGTTATATCACTACAGTAGAGTTTTATGTGTGCCATATCACTTGCTCACATATTTTTCTTTTTCTTCCAGGGCAATGGTGCACCAGCGCAATCCCACGTACTCTGCTGCAGAGGAAGAGGAGATACACCAGAGCCTGGTGCAGGATTTTGCCACACTCTTTTCCTGCAACAGCCAGAACCAGCAGGAGAGGGCTGCACTTTGGCAAGACCTTGTCCGTCGGGTAAATGACATAGGCATGCACAACCGGACATATGAACAGGTACGCCATCACTGCAGTGATTTAATTAGAAATGTCCATCAGCGTGTGTCTGATATCCACAGGCAACAGCTTGCCACAGGTGGAGGGGCGGCTATACACCCCCCCTCACCAGACTGGAGAGGCTCCTCCTAAGTATTGTGGCTCCAGCCCAACAACAACATCTGCACACATGTGTAATGATGGAGGCTGGAGCCACCCAGCAGGAGGACTTGGAGTGTGCAGGTAACATGCCATATCTATAGTTGACTGTTCTCTACACTGGTAGTTTATGCATGTGTGAGGTGTGTACTGTGTTTGTAGCTATTATCCAGGTAATTATTGTGCAAGAGTGATATTCTCAATATCGGCAGTAGAACTGTGAAAGCCAACTGTTGTACTACTGAACTGTATCATACTGACAGTACCAATGGCACAGTTGTGCCCACTGACAATGAATGTCTTATTTGTGCAGGTCCCTCTGGTGTAACAGCAAGGCAGCCAATCCATGCTGGTGAGTATGTAATAACAATCCCTTAATACTAATGATAGTAATAGTACTGATACCCTAAAATGGTATTGCTATGTGTGTGATTGCAGGTGTGTCTGTGTCTGCGTTTTTGTATCTCATGTACTGAGGAGTGTGCATGTGTGCATGTGCCCATGTGTGCATGTGTGCATGTGTGCATGTGCGCATGTGTGCATGTGCCCATGTGTGCATGTGCCCATGTGTGCATGTGCCCATGTGTGCATGTGTGCATGTGCGCATGTGTGCATGTGCGCATGTGTGCATGTGTGGTAACATTGTGTGCACATTGTAAACTGTGTTTCCTGTCTTCTTCTCACAGGTTCTGGTGCTGCTCTGGTGGTGTGCAGCAGGGAACCTGAATCTACTGCTGGGGATAGTGATAATGATGATACCTGCGTAATGGCACAGGGAGGTGTGCCAGGGTCCGTTGTTGGTCAGCCAATCGACAGTACACAGCTGTCAACCCCAATATCCCTAGGTGATGGACAGCATACAGTGGGCATTGACCAGGGTAATGTGGTATCAGTGGCACATGCATCCCTTCACAGCAGCCATGGCCAGAGTCCTGACATGGTACCACACAGGCAGATGTCCAGGGGTTCTCGTGGGAGCATCCATGGTCGTACTGCCCCTGTCAGACGTGCCCACAGAGGTCTTTCAACCTCAGCTATGTTCCGGGCTGTAATGCAGGCACAGTCATGTATGGAGCGGTACACCAGACAGGGTCTGAGGGAGCTGAGAGCACATCACACTGCTATGAATGACACTATGCATGACGTTGCGGCTGCCATCCATAATTTCACCGAAGTCATTGACAGACCGAGGTCATTGACAGACATTGAGGGGACACATTAGATCTGTTCCACAACTACATGTCCATGAGCCACGGCAACGCAGGGCAGTTGAGGCATCGATGTGGATGAATGCCAGCAACAGCAGCAGCTGGCAGTCATCGCAGACGACAACAAACCCATGGCCACTCCCATAGTGCCAGTACCAGCCCCAGCAATGCTGGGTCTGTGCTGTCATCAGACTGCCCTAGGAGACCACGTGCATGTGGCTCTGGATAGTCCCAGCAGGGACATGTCTCCAGTCAACAACCACCTGCTTCTGATGACAGTACCCAGTCTGGCTTAGTACCTGATACTGTCTGTAGCTCCCCTGCCAGGCACAGGTACCATGTCCATGGCCAGAGACAGTGATCTGTATGACCTGGCAGGTACAGTCTGTGGCTGTCCACAAACACCCGTATATGGCGGCCACAAGCATAATGCTAACACCTAGGGCTAACACATACATGCACACACTGCATCAACAATGCCCCATCTTCTACGGTTGTCCCTCACTAACACACACACACATACATGTGGATTGGTTGTATCAGTGGCAGACTCAGGCATACCAAGTACACACCCTGTGCATATGATGAAACTGTGCCACCTCCTGCAATCTGTAACATCGATGCAGGACCAGTTAACATGGTGCTGATGCACAGGGTGACTACATAGATGTGTAGTAATATTATCATGTTGTCAACTGTACAGTGTAATGATATAATTGTGGGTATATCCCAGCATGCCTGATGCATTAACAGTATGATTGTCATTGTATTGTTTGGTATACCCCGATTAATTACCATAGTGTATTGTCTGCACATCTTTGAATTCTGGTGGTAAGGCTGTAAACAGAAGGCCACCTACATAGGTAGCACAGAGGATAAGGAAATGGAAGTTATGATACTCAATGATGGACATGTAAACCGCAAGATGCATGCAGTACAACCTCTACTCTGCATGGAGAATGTTGATATCTGTGCAGTAATAGACAACAGGTTCAAGACTCCCAAGAGCACCCTAGCACTACCAGGTTACACCTCATACCATGCTTGACAGCCCCAAAACACACAACTAACTATGACAGGAGGTGAGTCTCATTAAATGTCAGGGATACTGAGGTGGCAGGACAGGTAGTATACAACCCACTAAGTTGGGAAATGCTGATTGAGGGCTCAGTGTCTGTCATCATAAATGTGTATTAGTTCTGGTTTAAGCAATTGGACTTCAGGCCAGTTATTTGACATTACGAAAGTTCATGGTCTGCACTCTTGTGGGAGGAGAGGCTGGACTCTGCCCATCTGAGCTGGGAATGTCTGGCTAAAGGCTTATAGTGTTTGCATATTTGAACTGTTTCTTACTGAAATTGGTACACCTTGTTTGCTGTAGCATAGACTAGATCCATGCCTGCTGATTGTAGCTTTGTTTGTATGCTTGTTTGCTTATTTCCTTGAAACACTAATTCCACATGAAACGCAGCTTTACAGTGCCTCTGTGGATCCCTAGTGACATGTGCATTGCTTACTGTATGTATGTCCTTGTTTCACTTGACAGAAAGTTAGTGTTTGTCATTTATGCAATTAAGTTACCTGTAACACATTGCATTTGAGTTACCTGGCACTTGCTCACTGAAGCATTTATATATGCCAGCACTAACAAATTAAAAGCACTACACCATCACAAACTCACCTTGTGTACCTTGTTCCCCATTGGCCCTTTTTGTTGTTAATTATAAAGGAATTACCAATACTATTCTAGCATGTTCAAAAGTCAGTTGTCAATCTCCTCCACGGTCCAGCTGGTGAATCTGGGAATCTAGAGGCAATGTTACAACTGCCTCATTTACACAAACAACCCTCTCCTCCTCCCAACAAATTCCAACACATGTGAGAGATGCAACCATATATCCAAACTGCAGGCTACGCTCTCTCAACTCAGTACTGGCAAAACCTGTCAGGAGGAGAAGAAAACCACAGTCACTACAATTCCAGTCTCACATAGACCTACCACGACAGCAATCCAAACAAATAAACACACACAAACATACTCAGAGTCTCTAAATAAAGGTCTGCCTAAGCAGCAGACACCTCCAAAGCAGACACACAAGCAACCGCTACCCCAGAACAGAACGCGTGCAACACATAGCTCACAAAGCCAGTGTGCCGAACAGTCACAGCATGTAAGGCTAAACAACACACCTGCTACACTTGTGATGGGTGCCTCTATCGTCAGGTACACTGATGTCCCGCTCACCAGGCTGAACAAGGAGAAGGTCACAGTGAGATGCCTGTTGGGCGCTATGATCTGCCACATAACACAAGTACACAGGTCACTCCAAGGCATGTACAAATATGACTCAGTCAGTGTCCATGCCAGTGTGAATGACCTGAGACATACCTCCCTGGACTACATGATAAGAGACATAGAGGAGCTCTCTGAGCATGTGGCCCAGACTGGTATGACCCTGACCTTGAGTAGCATCTTACCCTCACCAAGAGTGATGCCACAATATGTAGACAAGATAATCAATTTAGACAATTGTCTTATGTTTCAGTGTCATTCAAAGGGGATCCAATACCTGTCAGCCTGGGATGACATGCTCGACAAGCCACACTGCTTTGCTAGGGACGGCTTGCACCTGTCACCTATGGGCTTTCGGATATTGGCAAAGGCTCTTGATACACCCATAGTGCCTTATTTAGGCAAGGCTCAACAGACAAGACCACCTCCATAGGTATCACAAGAGATAGGAAACTAATAGTAATGCTACTCAATGCCAGCAGTGTAAACCTCAGGATGCATGCACTGGAAACTGTCCTTAGCATGGAGAACATAAATATCTGTGCAGTAACAGAATCCTGGTTCAAGGCCCCCAAAATCACACCAGCACTGGCAGGTTATACCTCATACCATGCTTGTCGGCCACAAAACATGCACCGAACCAGAACAGGAGGGGGAGTATCAATATTCATCAAAGATACACACACCTCCAGGTTGGTGGCACAGCACGAAGCATCAGAGACTATCCATGTGCAACTAACAGTGGGTAAGACTGCCTTCCAGTTCATAGCCTGGCACACACCACACTCCCAAACCCAGGTAACCCACTTGGCCTACTTAAGAATACATGAATATCTGCAGGTGTCTCCAAACAACAATATATTGGGCAGCTTCATTTACCCACACATAGACTGGGAGCATTACTGTAGCTCCAACACCCTAGGTGTAAAGTTCCTAGAATCCATACACTCAATTGCTATGGAACAACTTGTTACCACTCCCACAAGAGGGGAAAACATGCTGCACCTGTTCATCACCAACATGTGGACTATATGCTCCAGACCAGAAGTGTATCCCTCGCTGGTAAGATGACACCATAGACTACTCTCACTGTATATTCACATACCAAATGCAGCCCCTGCACAGAAAACCACAGTGATAAAGTTGTGTAATGCAAATTACATGTATTCACATGAGGCAGGCTTCACACATGGGAACTATTTAAGGTCACAGGTACTTATGTCTATGTGGCACACACATACCTCATGTGTGCATTGACATTACTGATATGATCTATGTCATACAATATTAAGAGCAACATCCCACACACATGGACAAACTGTGTGACAAAAACACTCATGGCATTTGTAAGATTCAAACCCCTACCTAACTATGTTATGACACGAGAGAGAGACGCATTAGCAGAGCACGCTATTTGCATTACTGAAAGGTTTCCCTTCTCCTGCTATACTTATGGGGTGCTGACATCATCAGTGTTTAGAAAGAGGAATGTGCATCATGCAGTGTGTTCTTCTAGTTACCAAAAGGGACATTTCTTTCACACAGAATTGCACACACACTAACCCTCCTAAGCCAAACACACACTGAGCATTTGCAGGATTCAAACCCCTACCTAACTATGTTATGACACTCGGGAGAGACACATTAGCAGAGTGCACTATTCAAATTACAGGGAGGTTTCCCTTCTCCTGCTGTACTTATAGGGTGCTGACATCATCAGTGTTTAGAAAGAGGAGTGTGCATCATGCAGTGTGTTCTTCTAGTTGCCAAAAGGGACATTTCTTTCACACAGAATTGCACACACACTAACCCCCCCTCAACCAAACTGAGCATTTGCAGGATTCAAACCCCTACCTAACTATAATATGACACTCGGGAGAGATGCATTAGCGGAGCGCACTATTCAAATTACTGAAAAGCCTCCCTTCTCCTGCTGTACTTATAGGGTGCTGACATCATCAGTGTTTAGAAAGAAGAGTGTGCATCATGCAGTGTGTTCTTCTAGTTGCCAAAAGGGACATTTCTTTCACACATAATTGCACACACACTAACCCCCCTCACCCAAACACACACACACACACACACACACACACACACACACACACACACACACACACACACACACACACACACACACACTGAGCATTTGCAGGATTCAAACATGGATGTGACATTGCAAATTCAACCCCTGGGATCTCCACTGTGTCCCTGCTTGATGGAGGCACAGCACACTAGCCTTAAATGGTGCCTTCTGTGACCTACTTTACAGAGGCACAGTAGCCTACTGTACTGGGGAGGCAGATGCCAAGCACACTCTGGCTAAGCTTGTATTCCCTAAACTGTTTGCAGGTCTTTATTGCCATAGCTTTCCCTGTTTCTATGTACAACTTGTGTATCTGTGGAAGATGTTTGAATATGTGTGGGATCCACTATTTAACTTATGTCGCTGTAGTCATTTAACTGTGTGCAGATTGCTGTATTGTGGTTGGTTCCTGGATTAACACATACAAATACCAGATATGTGTGGCCAACTGCTAAACTGAGACATGGCCTAAGTGTGTGAGCATGCCCAGTTCAGGCATTCCATGGCTTGTTGCCTGACATATGTCTCATTTATCAAAGTGTGCGAGCATGCCCAGTGTGTGCTTTCCATATGTTGAGATCTGCAGTCCACCACATTTCTGGTTGTATGTGAACTTCAACAATATTTCACATTTGTAGTTGTGTGTTGGGAGTCATGTTGTGTACATACTGCCCAACTGCTTTGTGTCTGAACCCGACAGGGATTATACTGTGCAGGCAGGGTTTCCATGGGATAGTTTGCATACAGTTGTCAACATCCTTTCATACTGACCATACACTGTAATATTGTATAGTGTACTGGTTCAGTACTTTCACTGTGGTGGACAGTATCCTGGGTTTCAGTCCTATCACTGCTTTAAATATTCATAGTGAGCACACCAGACTGGTTAAGGGCCAGTTGTGCACATATGACCATGCTGCATTTTGTTCGGATATGGACTACTTAAACCAGGCTTGTCCAACATTGGTAGTGTATTCCACAACTTGGGTGGACATTGACAAACACTAGCGATGTGCCCTCGGCCATTTCTACTGCTTGTCAGAGAGTGTGTTTGTCCTTCAACACATTGTAACTGGATTTTGACATGACATATTTCAAGGTTAGTATACTATGCCTCTGTCTACCCGTGACATAACAGTGATACCCAGGGTAAACCTACCATCTCCCATCCACTCATCAAGATTCCTGTTGAGGAGTGTCAATGAGGGACTCTCTGGCTAACCTGTACTGGGAGTTTACTCAAGAGTGGAGGGAGCTTCTGGGTTATGGATCAATCACTACAGCATGTCCTATGTATGTCAGTGCTGGGGTTCATGTCTCTCATGTGCATAGCTCACTGGCATTCAGATTGTACAAGGTGCAGCATGTTCATTGATTCCAGCTTGGACATGGCTTTACACATCAGGCACAGATTGCCTCTGGGCAGGCAGTATGGCACTGTGTGGAGCTGCAGTTTGTTTAACTAGGCAACACACGACATCTGTTCGAGCTCTTTGATCCTCCTGGTGAGGTACTTTTGGGGTCTTTCCAGTTGCTGGAGGTGTCTGCTGAGGTACATCCCACAGGGGCCATTGTACGCAATTGTGAGGCTGATGAAGGATGACTGAAGAGGCACGATGACCTCCCCTGATCTAGACCTGACTACCTTCATGATTAGGTGTGTATATGGTATGTTTCTGTAACCACTACAGCCACATGGTTGTCAAATGCAAGATATCTATTAAATCGTGTCCCCAGGTTTCTTATTACTTCTAAAGTACTTAATGGGTTAACACCTATGTGGTAGTTGGTGGGCACTTACTGTTTATCCACAGGGGATGACTATACACTTCTCTGCAATTAGTTTCATAGTTTCATAGTTTCAAAGTATAGTACTAGGCTATCTGCCCTGGGGCATTTGTAAGCCTAGCCATAGCCCCATGAAATGGTACAAAAATGTACAGAATAAATTTAGAATGCTGTGCCTCTGTCTAGTAGTGACACGATGAAGGTCCCCTTATATAATAGAATTAGTTTACTGTGCCCCTGTATAGCAGTGACACAGATGTGACCCCTGGGGTAAACTTACGATCTCCCATCCACTCATCAAGATTTCTCTTGAAGAGAGTCAGTGAGGGGCTCTGCCTAATACAAACTGGAATCTTGTTCCAAAGCATGGGAAGCCTCTGGGTTATGAATCTATCCCTCCAGCATGTCCTATTCATACTTGTGCCGAGGTTTAAGTCTTTAGCTCTCGTGGTCCTGATGGATTTAGATTTTTTGAGGTGGAGCATGTCCATCAGATCCTGATTGGACATGGCCTTGTACGTCAGGCAGAGATCACCTCTGAGCAGGCGGTATGCTACTGAATAGAGCTGAAGTTTCTTTAGTCTGGCAGAATAAGACATATGTTGGAGACCCTTGATCCTCTTGGTGAGGTACTTTTGTGGTCTCTCCAGCTGTTGCAAATGCCGGGTGAGGTACATACCAAATGGGGCATTGTACTCAATCATGGGTCTGATGAGGGAGGAATATAGGGGTACAATGACATCCTTGGATCTGGCTGTGAATCCCTTCATGATGAGGTGTGCAAGGTAGAATGTTTTTCTAACCACTTTATCAATGTGGATGTCAAATGAGAGGTTGCTGTCGACTTGGGTCCCTAGGTCTCTGATTACTTTTTCCGTACTCAGTGGGTTGCTGTCTATGTGATAATTTGTGGGAACTTTGTTTTTCCCAAAGGGGATGACTATACATTTTTTGGCATTTAGTTTGAGGCCGTGACTCCAGCATCAGTTGTCCGTTTCTGTGAGGCCTTTTTGTAGGATGTGTGTGTCTGCTGGTGTATCGACTATGGCGCCTAGTTTGCAGTCATCTGCGAACTTTGTCAGCCACAGCCCTCCCATGTTTGCTTTAACATCTGAGAAATAAATGCTGAACAAGAGGGGTCCCAGGACAGATCCCTGTGGGACACCACTTGTGACTGGCTTTGAGTCTGACATTGCTCCCGTGATTTTAACTTTATGGGTTCTGTCCTTTAGCCAGTTTGCAACCCATCTAGTGACATAAGGGTTTACTTTTAAGCTGTTGAGCTTATCTATGATGCCTGAGTGGGGTATTGTGTCGAAGGCCTTAGCCAAGTCTAGGTATGCTGTATGGACTGCTTTGCCCTCATCAATGGCTCTAGTGACTGTTTTGAAAAAGTCAACCAGGTTTAAAAGGCAGGATCTGCCTTTTACAAAGCCGAACTGGGTGGGGTCAAGTGTTTGTATGTCCCCTATGTCTCTGTTTATGAGTTCCATAATGATTCTTTCCATAGCTTTGCAGACCAGGCTGGTTAAGCTTATGGGGCGGTAGTTTCCAGGGTCTGTAGAGGCACCACCTTGTGGAGTGGGACCACTGTTGCTGTACGCCAGTGTTCAGGTACATATCCCGAAGTAAGGCTAAGGTTAAATAGCATTTTTATGTGTGGGTTTAGCTCCTCTTGGAGTTCACATAACACGCAACCCAGGATACCGTCAGGTCCCATTGATGCTGTGTTTTTTGCTTTGTTTAGGGCGGTTCTCACTTGGACATCTGAGATGACAGGGAGATTACATTCAGCTAGGATAAGTATTTCTTCTTTTGGGGGTGAAGGAGGGGAGAAATTTGCACTGAACCTGTCAGCCAGAATGTTGGCAATATCTGTAGGTTCAGTGTATTTTTTGTTGTTTTGAACCAACTCTGAGCATATCTGAGGGTTTCCACCCAGGTTTCTAACATAGCTGAAGAAGGCTTTGTGGTTATCTTTAGTGTCCTTAGCGATTTTTCTCTCAAAGTTGGCCTTGGATGTTTTTATGAGAGAATGTAGTTTTCTGCTAATGTTGATCAGAGATGTCTTCCCTTCATAGGATTTTGCTCTGACGTGCAGTAGCTTCCTTCTTTTGTTATACAATTTGTTTATGGCTGAGTCCACCAGACAGGACGCTTACCTTTGGTGGAGAGGGACTTGGATTTGTTTGGGATTGCATGATCCATGCATTCTTGGAGATGTCCATAGAAAGCATTTGTGAAGGATTCGGCATTGTGGGATGTGGTATCCACTGGCACAGTGGGCTTAAAGGATACTATCTCAGTCTTAAGAAGAGTGAAGTCTGCTTTTGAGAAGTTTTTCACTGTGGTCTTTTGTGCTGGGGGTGGAGGTGG
The DNA here is from genome assembly GCF_019279795.1 of Protopterus annectens. Classification (NCBI taxonomy): domain Eukaryota; kingdom Metazoa; phylum Chordata; order Ceratodontiformes; family Protopteridae; genus Protopterus; species Protopterus annectens. Next base: position 110,000,531 of record NC_056744.1, read on the forward strand.
GATATGTATATCCAGGGTGATTAGTTTGTGGTCAGATCTCACTAGTGAGGGGTATACTTCCGGTGTGGAGCATTTTGTCCCCATGTTTGTGATGATCAGGTCTAGTATATTATCTGGGAGAGGTGACTAGTTGTTCCAGTGCATTTGAATTTATGAATTCCAGGAACCTTTGGGCTAGGGTATTAGGGCTAGAATAATGTACCCAATCTATGTTTGGGTAGTTGAAGTCTCCCAGTATGATGGTATTTTGTGATACATTCATATCCTCCAATGTCTTCAGGAAGGCTGAGTGGGGTTCTTGAGATTGGGAGGGTGGTCTGTAACATGCTACCACTTGTATAGCAGTTTTGCCTATGGTTAGTTGCACCTGTATGGTCTCTGGTGCTTCATGTGTTGCTACTAACCTGGAGGTGTGGGTGTCCTTGATGAATATGGACACTCCCCCTCCCTTTGTGGTTCGGCCCGGGTTTTGGGGCCGAAAAGCATGATGCAAGGTATAGCCTGGTAGCGCTGGGGTGCTCTCAGGAGCCTTGAACCAGGTTTCAGTTACCGCACAGACGTCGATGTTCTCCATGCTGAGGAGTGCATCAAGTGCCTGCATCTTGAGATTTAGACTTCTGGCATTGAGCAGCATTACCCTTAGTTTTTTTCCATTTTTGTTTTCTAGGGAGGTGGGTTTGTCTTTTGAGCCTTGCCTAAAAAAGGCACTATGGGGGTGGCAAGAGCCTTAGCCAATATCCAGAAGCCCAGTGGTGACAGGTGTAAGCCATCCCTTGCGAAGCAGCGTGGCTTATCCAACATATCATCCCAGGCAGACAGACATTGGATCCCCTTAGAATGACACCAGTACTTGAGCCAATTGTTAAAGCTGATCATCTTGTCTTTGTATTGTGGTATCATTCTTGGTGAGGGCAAGATGCTGCTCAGGGTCAGGGTCATACCAGCCTTGGCTACATAATCGGAGAGCTCCTCTATGTCTCTTTTCACATAGTCCAGGGAGGTACGTCTCAGGTCATTCACACCAGCATGGACAATGACGGAGTCATATTTGTACTTGCTTTGGAGTGAATTGAGTGCGTGTGTTATGTGGCGGATCCTAGCTCCTGATAGACAGCTCACAGTCACCTTCTCCTTGTTCAGCCTGGTCAGGGGGACATCAGTGTGTCTGACTATAGAGTCACCTATTACTAGTGTATCAGGCAAGGTGTTTGGCCTTAAGGGCTGTGATTGGTTGACACACTGATTTATTGAAGTATGTGTTGCATGTGTTGTGTTTTGAGGTGGTGGATTTTTGGATGTCTGCTTTGGGAGCCTCTGTTGTTTTGGTAAGTTTTTTATTAGAGCCTCTGAGTATGTCTTTGTGTTTTTATGTGTTTGGTTTGCAGTTATGGTAGGTCTATGCGGGACTGGGATCGTTGTGTGTGTGGTTGCCATCTCCTCCTGTCTGGTCATGCCAGCCCTGAGTTGAGAGAGTTCAGCCTCCAGTTTGGCTATATAGTTGCATCTCTCACATGTATTTGTGTTTTTTGGGAAAAGGAGAGGGTTGTCTGTGTACGAGACAATTGAAGCATTGTCTCAAGATACCCAGATTGACCATTAGCATGATGACATGGCTGTGGCACCAGTTGTCTGTTTCTATGTGGCCCTTTTGTAGGATGCTTGTGTCAGCTGGAGGGTCAGTTATGGTGCCCAGTTTGTAGTCCTCTGCAAACTTGTTCAGACACAGTCCTTCCATGTTGGCCTGTACCTATGGGAAATATATACCAAACAAGGGAGGTCCCAGGACCGAGCCTTGTGGGATGCCAGTTGTAGCTGGTTTGTAGTCTGACATGGCTGCAGCATTTCTCACCATGTCAGTTCTGTCCTTGGGCTGGTTTGCAACCCATCTACTGACATAGGGGTTTATATTTAAGCTGGTGAGCTTATCTATAATGAACACGTGGGATATTGTATGGAAGGCTTTTGCAAGGTCCAGATAGGCTGTGTGGACCACATTCCCCTCATCAATAGCCTTGATGACTGCTTCAAATGAGTCAGACATGTTTAAGGGGCAGGATCTGCCCTTAAGAAAGCCACACTGGGTAGGGTCCAGTGTCTGTAGGTCCCCAATATCTTTATTTCTGGGGTCCATGATGACCCTTTCCATAGCTTTGCAGACCAAGCTTGTCAGGATTCTGGGGTGATAGTTTGCAGTATCCATTGAGGCAGCACCTTTGTGGAGAGGGACCACTGTTGCTGTACACTGCTCTTTGGGTACATATCCTGTGGTAAGGCTGAAATTGAGCAGTAGTGTTATTTGGTATTCCATTCTTCTTGGAGTTCATGTTGGACACAGCCCAGGACATCATCTCGTACCATTGATGCTGTGTGTTTTGCTTTGAAGATGCTGCCTGTTACCTCAGCATCTGCAATGTCAGGGGGCCAGCACTCTGCTGGGATAGATATTTGTCATTTTTTTTTGGGGGGGGGGGTTTGCACTGAACCTGTCAGGTTGGATGTTGGCAATGTGTGTGGGTTTGGTGTATTGTTTGTAATATTTGGTAATTCAGAGCATATCTGTGAATTCCCAACAAGGTTCCTACCATCAGTTAAGACAGCCTTGTGATTATCCTTAGTGTCCTGTACAATTTGTATCTTCATAGGTTCATAGGTTCATACTGGGCTATCTGCCCTAGGGAATTTATCAGCCTAGCCAGAGTGTGTGTGGCTTTCGCCACCCCTTGCTATGTGAATATTATGCCCATTTAGGGTTTACTTTACTGTGCCTCTGTCTAGACGTGACACAGTGAAGACCCCCAGTGTAAATCTACAATCTCCCATCCACTTGGCAAGATTCCTGTTGAAGAGAGTCAGTGAGGGGCTCTGCCTAACATGGAGTGGGATTCTGTTCCAGAGTGTAGGGAGCCTCTGGGTTATGAATCTGTCCCTCCAGCACATCCTATTTATTTATGTGTTGAGGTTGACATCTGTCGCTCTCGCGGCTCTGATGGATTTGGATTTTCTGAGATGGAGCATGTCCATCAATTTTGTATTGGACATGACCTTGTACATCGGGGCATACATTGCCTCTGAGTATGCAGTATGTGACTGCATACAGCTGGGGTGTTGTCAGCCAGGCAGCACATGACAAATGTTTGACACCCTTTATCCTCTTGGTGAGGTACTTTTGTGGTCTTTCTAACTGCTGCAGATGTCGGGTACGGTACATCCCAAAAGGGGCATTGTACTCAATTATGGGCCTGTAAGAGAAGAGTATAGGGGCACAATGACCTCTCTTAATGTAGATGTGAATCCTTTCATGATAAGGTGGCCAATATAGGTGGTCTTCCTAGCCACATTGGCAATGTGAGTGTCGCATGTGGGGTTACTGTCCACTTGTGTCCCTAGGTCCCTGATTACTTCTTCCATACGTAATGGATTACCACCTGTGTGGTGATTTGTGAGTACCTTGTTTGGTATTTGGGGAGACATTCATACTCTCCAGTGTCTTCAGGAAGGCTGAGTTGTGTTCCTGGGTCTGAGAGGGTGGTCTGTAGCATGCTACAAACTGTACAGCGGTTTTGCCTACAGTTAGTTGCACATGGATGGTCTCTGATGCTTTGTGCATTGTCAGTAACCTGGACGTGTGGGTATCTTTGCTGAATATGGATACTCCCCCTCCTTTTGTGGTTTGGTCCAGGTTTTGGGGCTGAAAAGGATGATATGAGGTATAACCTGGTAGTGCTGAGGTGCTCTCAGGAGCCTTGATGCAGGTTTCCATCACTGCACAGACGTCGATGTACTCCATACTGGGGACGGCCTTGAGAGCATGCATCTTGAGGTTTAGACTTCTGGCATTGAACAGCATTACCCTTATGTTTTTTCCACTTATGTTTTCTAGGGAGGTGGGTTTGTCTTTTCAGCCTTGCCTACAAAAGGCACTATGGAGGTGGCAAGAGCCTTAGCCAATATCCAGACGCACAGGGGTGACAGGTGCAAGCCATCCCTGGCAAAGCAGCGTGGCTTGTCATGCATGACATCCCAAGCAGACACACATTGTATCCCCTTGGAATGACACCAGTAATTGAGCCAATTGTTAAAGCTGATCATTCTGTGTTTGTACTGTGGCATCATTCTTGGTGGGGGTAGGATGCTGCTCAGGGTCAGAGTCATACCGGCCTGGCCTACATAACCAGAGAGCTCCTCTATGTCTCTTTACATGTAGTCCAGGGAGGTACATCTCAGGTCATTCACACCAGCATGGACAATGACTGAGTCATATTTGTACTTGCTTTGGAGTGACCTGCATGATTGTGTTATGTGGTGGATTGTAGCAGCCTACAGGCAGCTTACTGTACCCTTTTCCTTGTTCAGTAACGTGAGCAGGACATCAGTGTGTCTGACTATGGAGTCACCTATTACAAGTGTATCAGGCATGTTGTTTGTCCTTATGGGCTGTGACTGTTTGGCACACCGACTTTGTGTACTATATGTTGCATGTGCTATGTTTGGGGGTAGTGGTTGCTTGGGTGTCTGCTTTGGAGCCTCTGTTGATTTGGTGGTTTTTAATTAGAACCTCCGGGAATGTTTTGTGTGTTTATGTCTTTGGTTTACAGTTGTGATAGGTCTATGTGAGTGGGTTTGTGGTGTGTGTGGTTACCTTCTCCTCCTGACTAGTTTAGACAGTACTGAGTTGAGAGAGCTCAGCCTCCAGTTTGGAGACATGCTTGCATCTTTCACGTATATTTGTATTTCTTGGAGGGAGGAGGGGGTTGTCTGTGTACATGGGGCAGGTGTAACATTGCCCAAGATTCACAGATTCAACTTGTTGTAGCTGGCCTTAGTGGATTTTATGACTGGCCATATTTTATTGCCATAATACTGATCAGAGATTACTTCCCTTTTTGGGTTTGCTCTATCATGTGGTGACTTCCTCATTCTCTTGCATGGTTTGGTAATGGCTGTGGTCCACCATGCCAGATGCCTGTGTGTATGGTATTGGGCCTTAGTTTTATTTGGGATTGTATAATCCATGCATTCCTGACTGTGTTCATAAAATGCATTTATAAAGGGTTCTGAGGTGTGGCCCATATTGTCCACAGGCACAGGGCCTTTGATGTATTACACATCAGTTTGGAGGAGTGCAACATTTCCTTTACACATATTTTTCACTGTGGTTTTCTGGCCAGGGACTGTGGTCAGGATGTGAATATCCTGTGTGATTACTCTATGGTCTGATCTTACCAGTGAGCAATACACTTCTCATCTTGCCATCCAGTACCCATGTTGCTGATTATCACATCCAGTATGCTTACCCCTCTTGTGGGAGTGGTACGTTGTTCCTGAGCATTTTGGTTTATGGATTCTAGGAACCTTTGGCCTAGGGTGTTGGAGCTGGGATAATGCTCCCAGTCTATGTTTGAGTATTTTCAGTCACTCAATATAATGTTGTTTGGAGAGCATGATATTTCCATGTGTTCCAATGTAGGCCAAGTGCAGTTCCTGGCATTAGGAGGGTAGTCTGTAGCAGGCTACAAACTGGCAGACAGTCTTAGCCACTGTTACTTGAGCATGGATAATCCATGCTGCTTCTTGTTGTTGTACCAACATGGGGGTGTGGTTATCCATGACAATTATTGCTACTCACCCTCCTTTTGTAGTTTGTTCCATGTTTTGGGGCTGTAAAGCACGGTATGAGGTTTAACCTGGTAGTGTTAGGGTGCTCTTGTGAGCCTTAACCCAGTTTTCTGTTACAGGACAGATATCAACATTCTCCATGCTGAGGGGAGTTTAGACTGCATGCATCTTGCAGTTTGGACATCTGGCATTGGGTAGCATTACATCTAGGTTCTTATCCCTTGTGATACCTGTGGAGGTGGGTTTGTGATTTGAGCCTTACCTATTCAAGGCACAGTGGGGGTGACAACAGCCTTTGCCAGTATCCTACAGACCAGGACTGATAGGTGCATGCCATCCCTAGCAGGTGGAGCATCGTGTCTTGCTCAGCATGTCATCCCAGGCTGGAATGCATTGGATCCCCTTTGACTAACAGCAATACTTAAGCCATTGTAATTGATCATATTGTCTTCATATTGTGGCATCATGCTTGGTGAGGGTAGGATGTTAATCAGGGTCATCATGTTTGCATATACTACATGGTGTTACATTGCTTAACACATAGCAATCATGCCTCAGGTGGTGCTGCAGGGCTGTCTATGTTGGATGCACATATTACACTCCCTGTACATGTTTGATAGCAGGTTGTGTCAACTTAGGCATCCTTTTTACTATATGTGTGAGTCAGAGAGAGGTATCATTTCCTGGGTTCCTACTGAGCCAGTGTATGTGCTATGCGTTGCCGCTTTGCCAAGGCCAGGGCATACTGGGCATGCCTCCTTCTGCCTATAGGGCAGGCTCAGGTTGTTCCTCCTCCAAGTCACGCTCTGCCTGTGATTGGCTTGGCAATGGTGGGGGGCTATTTGGCCCAGCCCTATGCTGATCCTGCTGCAGCTGTTTTCGCAGAATCATATTATGTAGCATAGCACATACCATGATGATTTGGGTACATGTAGTTGGTGAGTACTGCAAGGCTCCAACAGATGTGTCCAGGCACCGGAACCGTGACTTGAGCAGCCCAAACACACACTTGATTACATTTCATGTTTGTGCGTGTGCCTCATTATGGCATTCTTGTTTGGGTGTCTGTGCATTTCTGATGGGTGTCATCAGCCATGGCTCCAGTGCATAGCCAGCATCCCCCACTAAGTGACCATGTGGGATGTCCCCATTGGCAAATGTCTGGTACAGCTGCATCAAATGCCAGATATGGGAATCATGGTAGCTTCCAGGGCAGCCAGCACACACATTCATTATTATGCCCTGGGCGTCACACATGACCTGGCAGTTGATGGAGGGGAAACCCTTGCGGTTAATGTAGGCCCTACCCCGCTCACTGGCTGGTGCTTTGATGCATATATGCGTGCAGTCTATTGCACCCACTACCTCAGGGTATTCCACTATTTGCTGGAAGAGACACATATTGCTGGCCAATACCTCACGGGAATTGGGGAAATATACATGCTCACCGACATGTGCTGACATGGCATCCAGGAACTGGTGCAGTACCCTGGATGCTGATGCCTGTGATATCCCCATCATATCACCAGTTGATCTCTGGAAGGTACCTGTTGCTAGTACTCTTAGGCCAACACATACCTTGATTTCCACTGGGATGGGTTCCCCTCTGTTGGTTCTGTGTGTGAGGCGTGGCCTGCACAGCTCAACAATTTGCTGCAGGAGGTCTCTGTCCACTCTATAGCACTCCACTATCTCCAGTTCATGTAACCCCTGGTAGGTGACCCTGGGCCTGTACACTCTTCTCAGTCTCCTCACTGTGGGTTGTCTGGCAGCATTTGCATAGTCACCACCCTCAGCAAGTTGCATATGTCTCCTTATAACAGCTATGGCAGCCCCTAGCATTTTTGGTCTGAGTGAAGCTTTCTCAGTTTTCACTTCTAATAGCTTACTCCTCTGTTGCAGTGTCTCTTGAGAGAAACAAACATTCTGCACTGTTGTTTGCAGAGTTTTAAGTGCTGGGCTGAGCTACTGTTCTGCCTGTCTAATTGCCTGCTTCTGATTGTTTTCACCTGCTAGCTCTGCCAGTAATTTCTGCTAGCTTCCTACTATTTCCCATGCTTCCTTTTTCCCTTCTGTTTCCTCGGGGGGAGCAACGTGCATACCAGCAAAAACACACTGAAAGCGGCTAACACACATGCACACATGCTTAGACGGACTAGAATCTGCTTACTCGGGTTAAAACGCGTGCACACCAGCGCAAACAAGCTTACAGGTGTTTAAACAGGCTCCTACATGCTTACTCTGCCTTAAATGCGTGCACTCATGTTTACACGCGCGCACTCTAGCTTACTCGTACCTACCAGAGTGCACACGCACACATACATACCCAGCAAGAAACTTTGGTGTTATCCATAGTGTACACCTTCCATTTCTTGGCTTTCCCATGCCTACCTGTTGACACTCCTCTTTCCATGATGTGTGACTGACAGCTTTCACATGCCCCTGTGCTCCAATGAGCTGCATTCCTTTCATACATTCCCCCCTGTGATGTCACCTATCTCCTACTCTGTTACTCCCCCTTATCCTACTACTACACTGCACGGAATGTGATAATTTTCTATGTAACAGTGCGATTCACTATCCTACCACTCATTTACATAGGATTGCCTACTAATGCTTAGTTACATGTCTTACACTTCGCTTCCCCCCTTAGCAACCCCTACTCGGTGGCCATGTTGTTTTACCCTGCTATTCCCTTCCATTGTAAACTCATGATTTGCATAAACCCACATTTGTGGGTTTAATATTTTTATTTTTTTGTTTTTTTATACCGCAGCCCGTTTGCGCGATGCTGCGCTATGTTTAAACATCGGCGATCGCCAAAAAAAAAATATTTTTATTTCATGTTTGCATCAGGGTACATTGCCAGTGGCCACATATTTGGCCATTGGCATGCTGCCTGTGACATTTGCAACCTTTATTTGGAGCTGACAATGCCCCATTGTGTTATTTGCAGAACGGTACTCAGTTATCAACTGTGTACATTTCTGCAGATAGCAAGGCTCTTACACGGGCAGGTTTCTGCTTCTTGGATCGTGAAATTACCTAATTTGCATGCCTTTTGGCTGCCAGTGAGGTAATTAGCATATCCACGCCCTGCCCGTGTAAGAGCCGTTTTAGGTGCTCTCTTACACGCACATTCAGGCTGTTCCTGGATCGCAATGGCTGCATGGAGTCTTACACTACTCTTAGACTCCATGCAAGCCATCGTGAATCCTGCCCATAGTCTTATAGAATACCAGGAACTCTGCTTTCATAATGGCTAGACTCTTCTAGGAAGAAATAAGTAACATGGTTGCACCACATCAGCCATCAAAATTGCATGCTATTTTGGTGGTGGTTAGTACTACAGCCCTATAATATGACAACCCTGCATCAGAAAAGGTTACGTCATTCCACAGCTTTCTACAGCATTTGCCACTTTAACTGAAATCTCCTAATCGCTAATAGTCACTTACCCCTTGACAGCCTCAATAGTATAGACCCAGCATTAAGCCCCCAATTAAACCACATCCTGACTCATTAAAGTAAGAAAATGTACACCTGGTATTATGGATGGTCAGTTATACTCCATTTCTTCTGCCAGCCTGATTGACATGGATATCCTGAGGCAGTGTAGCAATTGCCTCTTGTACACTGACAATCCATTACTCCTGAACCACTCAAGCTCAATTTGTAAGAGATGCATATACACTAAGAATTTGGAATCTTTGCACTTTCGTTCACAGAACAGTGACACTAAACAGGTTGTCAGCCCAAATACTACACCTCCTGCACAAACCACGCTCTCAACACATAAACCATCATACACGGAAGTACTCACCAGAAATTTACTTAAACACTAGAGACCAGCAAAACACAAACATGCTGTACCTAATACAGTACCTACAACACTCAACACATATAAAACCACAAGCACAAATTTTGCAAAAAATAAGCCCCTAAGGCAAAGGGGTCTATATTAGAAAACCGAAAAGACTTTAGTGCGAACGCTCACATGAGCAAAAATGCCGGAAATCGAAACTGTGATTGTGGGGTCATGTTACAGTGAGGAGTGGGATATTTGCCCTTTCCTCACTGTAATGCGACCTTGGAGTTAGAATATATAGTTAGCGGGGGTGTGGGAGGCAGAGCCCCTCACAATAGTAAGTTCGATTACCGGCATTTTTGCTCATGTGAGCGTTCGCAGTAAAGTCTTTTCGGTTTTCTAATATAGACCCAGGCAAAGCACATCTAAACCAAATTTTTTGGTCATAGGTGACCGTATTGTGAGACACACAGATGTCCCACTTACCAGGCTGGACAAGGAGAAGGTTAAGGTCAGCTGTCTGTCAGGTGCCAGGATCCACCAGATCACACATGCACACAAGTTTCTCCACAACAAGTACCATTATGACTCCGTCATAGTTTATGTTGGTGTGAATGGCATGAGACATACCTCACTGGACTATATGAAGAGAGACATGACTGAGCTCGCTGAATATGTGTCTTAAGCAGGTATGTCCCTAACCTTGAACACCATACTACCTTCGGCTAAGATGATACCATAATATAAACAAAAAAAATGATTGATTTCAATAATTGGCTTAGCTTCTGGTGTCATTCTATAGGGATCCAGTACCTGTCGGCCTGGGGTGACATGATAGATAGACTACACTGCTTTGCCAGAAATGGTCTTCATCTGTCACCTCTGAGGTTTCGGTTACTAGTTAAGACTCTTGCCTCCCCCATAGTGCCTTTTTTAGGCAATGTCACAACAACAAAATTCCTGATGCAAAAATATCTTCAAAAAGCAACCTCAAGGTTATGCTGCTAAATGCTAGGAGTCTAAACCTAAAACTGCATTCACTGGAAGCAGTTCTCACCTTAGAAGATGCTGACATCCGTGCAGTCACAGAGATTTGGTTTAAGGCTGCAGAAAGGACTCCAGCCATACCAGATTATAATGCCTTCCACACATTCAGACCACAAAATGAAAGTGCGAGAAGTAAAGGAGGTGGAGTGTCCATATTCATCAAAGATAAATACACCTCTAGATTGGTTAAACAAAATGAGTCCCTTAAACTAATCAAGGTCCAACTGACCCCTCTCCAAGTTATAGCCAGTTATGGGATGCCCTCCATAAACCAGGATACCCACACTGCAAACGTTTAGGTGACTTTAACTACCCATCTATAGATTAGGTAAGTTATACATGTATTAACACACTTGCTCAAAGGTTCTTGGACTTCATCAACTCCATTGCCCTTGACCAGTTGGTTGACACTCCCACAAGGGGCATAAACATTCTGGATCTGGTGCTCACTAACAGGGGTGATTGTTGCACCACCCCATGTATGCGGCCCTCCGTAGTGAGGTCTGATCATAAATCAGTCTCATTAGAAATAACAATAACATCTGAACCCTCATTAGCAGCAACTAGACTAAAAAAACCTCTCCAAAGCCAATTACAACCTAATACATGACATTAGTAACTTCATAGCCCCTGCCCTCACTGATGGTATGGACACCTATACTAGGACTTACACCAATGCCTTTTATAAGCATCTGTACAAATGTATTGACTCAGCCATACCTGATAGGTTCAAAAGAAGATCCTCAAGAAAAAACAAGCCAACTTGGTGGGCATCTGCCATTAACAGGTTATACAATAAGAGAAATTGCTGTCCAAGAGCAGGAAGAAACGGTCTCTAAATTGGAAGTATCCCCTCCTTGGCTTAAATAAGCAAATAAGACACATTGTAAGACATTCTAAAGGTAAATATGAATCCAAATTAGCCTCCTTCACTAAGGATAACCATAACACCTTCTTTAGCTACGCCAAAAATCTTAAAGGAAAAACCCAGATCTGCACAGAACTGGTTGCTAATGGCACCACAGATACAGAAATAGCCAACTTTCTAGCTGACAGGTTCAGTGAAAACTTCTCCCCCCATTCCCACCACAAATTCCCCCAAAGCATCCTTACTACCTGTCTTCCACCTAGCATCTCCAAGGAGCAGATCATAAATGCTCTCTCCAAAGGTAAAAACACAGCCTCTATGAGACCTGATAATATTCCAGGCTGTGTTCTAAATGGATTAAAACAGGAACTAGTTGCACTACTGGGTACTCTTTTTAACCACAGTCTAAGCACTGGTTTTGTACCTGCTGAATGGAAGACAGCAACCGTCATCCCGTTACATAAAGCAGGTGCTTCCACAGATACTGGGAACTATAGACCCATAAGCCCAACCAGTTTAATGTGCAAGGCTTTGGAAAGAATAATCATGGACTTTATCAACAAAGATGCAGGTGACCTCCAAACAATCGACTCAGTTTGGCTTTATTAAAGGGACATCCTGCCTCTTGAACTTGGTGGACTTCTTTGAGTTAGTCACCAAACCCTAAACAAAGGCAAATCCATGCATATGGCCTACATGGACCTTGCCAAGGCTTTTGACACTATTCCCCACTCAAGCATCATTGATAAACTCACCCAGCTGGAGATCAACTCGTATATTGTCAGGTGGGTTGTAAACTGGCTCACCAATAGAATGCACATAGTCAAAATAGGTGACTCTACCTCCACCTGCAGACCCATAACCAGTGGTGTTCCACAGGGATCAGTGCTCGGAATCTACTTCTTGGATATACAGGCTATAACATAAGGCCTATGGCTGACAAAGTTTGCTGATGATTGCAAACTGGGTGCAGTCATTTAGTCCCCAAATGATGTCAACATCCTTCAAGAGGGACTTACACAGACAAACAACTGGTGACAAAGTCATGGGATAAAACTCAATTAAGAAATATGTATTATCATCCCCTTCAGCAAGGGCAATGATATGCAGATTGCCACATTAATAACAAAACCCTAAGCATGCAAACAGTGGTGAGAGATTTTGGCACACAGGTTGGCAGCAACCTTTCGTTTGACCACCACTTCTGCACAGTGGTAAGAAAAGCTTTCTACATTGCCCACCTCATAAGTAAGAGCATTGCATCCATAGCAAAAGAGGTTATAACCCCCATGTACTCCTCATTCATCAGGATAACAACAGAGTACAATGCTGTCTCTGGTATGTATCTTACCAGGCACCTCCATCAACTGGAAACACTTCAAAGGCTTCTTACAAAGAAAATTCAGGGTCTTCAGCACATGTCATACATTGACAGACTGAAATCACTGTCCCTATACTCTGTGTCTTACAGACTACTCAGAGGTTACCTCTGCCTTGCATATAAAGCAATCTCAGATTCTGCTCTAATGGAAGTGCTGGACATTTGTAAATCAAATGGTATAAGATGCAATCGCTCTGTGGAACTCAACCTAGTATGTGATATCAAGAGGACTTGCTGGAGAGACAGATATGTCTCACAGAGGTTACCTCTCCTGTGGAACAAACTTCCAGTTCAGGTGAAGCAGAGCCCCTCACTGACTCTAATTAAGAATAATTTGGATGAGTGGGACAGGAAACTGCCAGTTTATCCCTTGAGTTTCACCTGTGTCCCTCTTGGACAGGTGCAGTAGTTGTTGACTTAGTTCCACTTAATACCTTGATATTCTTGGGAACAGGGGTTGTACTTGGCTAGGTTTGTAAGGGCCTTACGTCCATTAGCCTAGTAACCTATTATGATCCTATGATCCTAAGAGGTGGGATCCAGAGCGGGACAATAAACAGGATGTAGAGCATTGCAACTTCACAATCTCACTGGGTTCTCCACAGGACACATAGGATGGATCCAGACAGAATTATGAATGGCCATACCTTGTTTGATGTGGACAGTTAGTGGATTCCAGAGATGGGGGTGGACTAGGATAAGAATTTGTTATGCCACTGGGTCTTCTTAATTTGTTAGTTATCTCTGATATGGGTGGTTGAGGAGCCATTTGTTTTATAAAGACAGAAAATCAAGAAAAGTTGAAGAAGGTTAAACACAGATCACTAGGAGAGAGAATATAGGGAAAGGGAAGCTAATCAGTCTAGGTAGCTTACAAACCCAAGTCTGTATATTTTTGGAATCTCTGTGCTTTCTGAAGTTGTTTGATATGTTTCAAAGGTACATACCAAGGGGGTACTGCATTCAACAATAGAGGATTAAAATGCAAGACTTATTTGTCTCATGAAGGGATACCTTTAGTTATTAACTGGATGAAACAGAAGGATTTAGCTAAAATATTTGAGACATGGTGGTCAAAGGATAGGGAGTTATTCACAAGGGTGCTTAGAGCTCTGATGACAGCATTTATTTTAGGGTAGTACCACCTAAATTATATGATACAGAATGATTTGTTTTAGGGTAGTACCGCCTACATGATATGATCGAGAATAGTTTGTTTTAGGGAAGTACCAGCTAAATGATATGATAGAGAATGGTTTGTTTTAGGGTAGTACTGCCTACATGATATGATAGAGAATGGTTTGTTTTAGGGTAGTACCGCCTACATGATATGATAGAGAATGGTTTGTTTTAGGGTAGTACCGCCTACATGATATGATAGAGAATGGTTTGTTTTAGGGTAGTACCGCCTACATGATATGATAGAGAATGGTTTGCTTTAGGGTAGTACCGCCTACATGATATGATAGAGAATGGTTTGCTTTAGGGTAGTACCGCCTACATGATATGATAGAGAATGGTTTGTTTTAGGGTAGTACCGCCTACATGATATGATAGAGAATGATTTGCTTTAGGGTAGTACCACCTACATGATATGATAGAGAATGGTTTGTTTTAGGGTAGTACCACCTACATGATATGATAGAGAATGGTTTGTTTTAGGGTAGTACCACCTACATGATATGATAGAGAATGGTTTGTTTTAGGGTAATACCACCTACATGATATGATAGAGAATGGTTTGTTTTAGGGTAATACCACCTACATGATATGATAGAGAATGGGACAATATTACACTATTTGCACTTAGTTTGAGGTCATTAGGTCCTATACCAGTTATTCATGCAGTTCAGTCCAACCTGGAGTGTTTGCCAGTCAGTTGATATACAAATAACGGCCTCTAGTTTACAATCATCAGCAAAGTTTGTTAATCAGAGGTCCATGATATTGGCTTGAAGATCTGAGAAATAGATGCAGAATAGTAGAGGATTGAGAAGTGACCCCTCTGGGTCTCCACTTTAGACATTTTTTTCCTTTCAAATTTCAAATTTGTATGCAAATTTAACAACATGGATTGTGCCCATTTACTAGTTTACTAGCCATCTCCCTACAAATGAGTTTAGGTTTAGGTTCTTGAGTTTGTTGATGATGGCTGCATGGGGAAAAGTATCAAATGCCTTAGCTAAGCCCAGGTCTGCCATGTGCACTTCATAAAAATATGTGCACTTTCAGTGACCTTTTCAAAGAAGTATAATATTAATAAGTTGGAACATATATTTGATGAATTCACACTAATGTGGATCCAGGGCTATGATGTCTAATTGAATGAGGTCAGAGAGGATGCATTCCATGGCTTTACAAATAAGGGCGGCTAGGCTGATGGGTCTAGAGTTACTAAGATCTGATTATGGCCCCCTTTTCTGCAATGGCATAACAATCACTGTTCTCCAAACTTCAGGAACTTAACTCATTGCAAGACTCATGTTAAAGAGGTAATAGATGCCCTGATAATCCATACATGGCATTAATAATTCTGCTACCTGGTATATTATTAGGTTCTGTAGATTGGGTAGTCCTTATTTTTGATAAAGCTGCAACAACTTGTTCCATGGTGATCCTTGAGGGGACAGTGGGATTATCAGGATAGTTATTATGTTGAATAGGGTAGGAGTCAATACAAATCTTGTCAGCCACGCAATTTTCTTGGGCACTGAATGGGTGATTTCACTTTTGGGTCAAATCTGAATGAACATTGTTGGGCATTGTTCCTTAGATTTGTAACATAGTTAAAGAATGGTGTACAGTTGCTTTATATTCATTTTTGCATCTTCGGATTTCATCTTTATGTTTTTTGCTGACTTGTTTGAGCAAGATGGGTAGAATGTACCTTTTTATATGCATTCAGTACCCTCTTATTTTTGTTGTAAAGCTTATTTATGCAAATGTTCTACAGAATAGTTGGTACAGATGGGAACTGCCTTACCAAAACTGCTTTCAAGGTGAGAATAGAACTTGAATGAAAAATCAGAAGCTTTTAAAACAGCATCCATTTGGGAAGTTTTGCATGTGATTTTTTCCAGATCACTTAGCTGCAGTAGTTTTGCCTTTGTAAAGCCCATGAATGCAGAAGTATTGGTTTAAGACAGCCAACAGCTTTGTATGAGATCACTGATTTGAGAGCAGATTTAATAAGAGACGAGGATACCCATGGAGTTCCACAGGAAGAGATAATGTTACAGAGGGCAATATCCAGGACATTATTGCCCCTTGTTGGGGTATTAACTGTCTGTTCAAAGTGGTAAGTATTCACATAGTCCAGGAAGCTTTGGGCATGCTTGTAGTGCACATGAGTCAGGTTAACACATGATAATTGAAATTTCCCATAATAAATGTGTTTAGCTTAATGGGGAATTTATACACTTACAGGCACAGAGAGATCTATAGCTAAATAAAGAGTGGTTGTTAACTTTGTTAATAGTAACCTGGGTTTTCAAAAGTTCAAATTTGGGATCATGAAGAACCTGTCATGAGCTGAGAGACTTTCTGAAAAGACTGAGCCACTTCCTCTTCCACAACTGCTTATAGACCTGAAGGTACAATAGCCAAACTCAGGAGCAGTAGCTGTTTCAAAGTACTGCAATCATATCCCAGTACCAACATATATATATATATATATATATATATACATATATGCAATTTCCACAATTATTATATCTGCAGGATTAAAGTGCTCTTATAGCTGATTGAGGATTATACTATTCCTCATGTTGGTTGATTGCTGCTTAAAAGACTATGTTAAATGTTGGATTGGTTTATTTACAAATTAACCCATAATAACGCTCCTGAAGCAGAGCAGTTTACACTTACAATCGCCTCCTCCATATAACGCTGGATGGTTGATTGCTATTTTGAGTGATTTAGGTTAAAGGTAGATCAATTTGGTTAATTAATAATGCAAAATAAACGCTCCTGAAGTGAACGCTTACACATACAATTGCCTCCTCCACATAATGCTGGATGGTTGAGTGCTGTTTGTTTTGCTGTATTAAATATTGGTTTTTCAATTAGCAAATGATTCTAATTAGATGCTCCTGAAGCAAGCGGCTAATTTATACTACCTACTCCACAAAACCTCTGGATGGCTGAAAGCTGTTTGATTTGTTAATGCTGAATGTTTGGACTAGTTATTTAATCACTTAATTTAATCTAAATGCTCCTGAATGTGAGCGGTTACACACACAATCGCCTCCTCTACAAAATGCTGCCTAGCGTTTACCCCCGTTACATTCTAGTAGTGGTTTGTACCTTCCCACGCTGTGATGCTAGCAAATTGCACCTCATAGTGTTTTATGCTAGTGCTATTTAAATCCGGCCTTTCCCTGCGAATACATTTAATGTTTTTATATGTGCTTTGAATGGTGTGGAAGCGTGTTATTTTTCTTACTCTGTTTTTTGCGGTTACATAAGTATTCATTAGCTTATGTATTCATTTCACTAAATAATTTAATGTTGTTACAGTTGTTGAATGACACTGCTTCTAATTATAATGTATTATCCTGCTCACTTGGTTTAACTGCTGTTAGATAAGGTTTGCCTTTGCCAATATCACAGACTTGCTAGAAAGATACAGTTTAATTATTTAATCTTGCAACATATATCTCTGCTGTTGTTATATGTTACTTTACTAGCTGAGCAAATGTTTATAAGTCCTGTACTAAGTCAAATTCTTATCCACTGTACCTGTTCTTCTTCTTTCATATTTTTCTATCAAGCACCCGCTCACTGAGCTCCATATCCTGTCCTTGGGAATCTGACTCCTCTGACCTGAAGGATAAGGACTCTCTCCAAGCTGGTGTTACAGCATTGCAACTACCATCCTGCTCCCCAAAGTATAAGAAAGGAAGCAAAGTATGTTGGTATCCTAAACCTGCTAGTCCAGTCTAGTATTGCTACAACTAATTGAAGGTGACTAATAGGTCGCTGTAAGCCAGGATAGCCAGCAGCCTTTCCTGTGTAGACTGTGTAGCTTTCCTCTGTACAAACGCTGTACCTTACTTCTAGCCCATTAATCTTTATCCCTGGCCTGTCCTCTCAGAATCTCCACTGTAATTTTAGAGTTCTACCACTAGGTGGCACCCTCTCCCAGGTTTTTTTCTCCCCTCTCAGCTTTCCTGCTACCTCAACTATTTATCCTTTTTTTATCCTCTGGCCCAAGCTTCATGGTTAAATATTCTCCACTTCTTCTCTGTGACTACTCTAGTACACTCCACTTCATCCTGCTATAAATATTTTTTACTTACTAACCCCCCATACTTATCCCACTTCTACCCTATTTCTCTTTACTTACCTCTTTTACTACCCTACCTTACAGCATACGCTCTTTTACTGATTGTTTTTCTCAACATTTGGTCCTCTCTTGTCTCTACCCGCTCCGTTCGCCCTGCGGGCTCACTCCGCTCCTCTCCCTACCCCCAATTCCCACCCACCCCCAGGGGTCCTACTCTTATACTTTCTAACCACACCTCTTCTTCTTCCCACTACCTGGTTCACATTTCCCATCAGCTAATTTCTCTTTCATTTCCCATCTCAAAACACTCCCCTCTTTACTCACCACACCCTCCTATCACTGCACACTCCCAGCCTTTTCACTTCCCTCCCTACCTAGTCACAACATATAACTAATCTTTCCAAATGGACTATTCAACTATCCCTTTTCAAATTCGACTCTGCTTCATTCTTTTACTACTACCATTACTAACCTTTACATATTTTCTCTCTTCATATGAGCACCTATTATATCCACAACCAAACTACCCCAAACAACAAACCAACTCCCAGTCCATACCACACCTATATAACCATGCAAACATAACATACTCACCTAGCTACCTACTATCAAAGTATCATAGAGCACTACACATTAAATATAATACACAATATTTCAAAAGACTGTTATTTCTCTACAACAAACTCCCTATCCCAAGCCATCTACTACAACTTCTCACAGTAAAAGATGGTGATATTCATCCTAACCCAGGTCCAACTGCAACCCCTATCACTCTTCATTACCTTAATCAGTCTATCAATTCTCCCCTTGCAAGACCTTCTAACTCACTCCTACTGGCTCATCTCAACATACGTAGCATTAACAACAAATTAACTCAACTCTATGCTCTCCTAGAAGTGTACGCCTTTGACATTATTTGCCTAACTGAAACATGGCTAAAACCTGCCATCAAAGATAATGAAATTATCCCACCTGGATATAATATCCTAAGGCTTGACAGAGTAGCTAAGAAAGGTGGTGGTGTGGCTATTCTATTTAAATCAGGCTTTCAACTAACCACTTACAACTGTAACATACCGCTGGACTCCAAAACAGAAATTCTCATTACTAAACTTGAACTTAACAATGCTAAATCAATCTATATTATCTGTATGTATCTGCCCCCTGGAAATAACATAGCCACCTTGGAAAATATCCTCTGCTGGCTATCCCAACACCTACCTCAAGAAACCATTATCCTAGGCGATATGAATTTAGACTGGAATACCTATTGTAGTAGCGTCCCTACCACTCACATAAACCTATATGGTTTCTCCCAGACCATTACCTCCCCCACCAGAATAAATAAATCTAACAAGAAAGCTAACACACTAGATTGGGTTGGGAGGGTGGCCTAATGGTTAAGGTGTTTACCTTACAAACACAAGGTGCAGGGTTTGAGTCTCACAAGGGATAATTGGCTAGGCTTGCAATGGCCCGCAAGGGCAGTTAGCTTAGTACTAATCTATGAATCTATGAATCTATGAAAAACAATCATACTCACTACTATGACTCTGGAACCCTCCCTGATGACATCAGTGACCACTCACTCACCTATATCATTAGACATAAAACCAACACCCCTACCCCAACCTCTACCAGACATATTAAATCCAAAAAGAAATTTAACCCTGATCTATTCAAAATTGAACTTAGAGCTTGCAACTGGGCCCCCTTAAAACATCTTCCTTTAGATGAAGCCGTTAATTTCTTTAACTCTACCTTTCTTGCCATTCTTAATCACCATGCTCCAACCAGATCTATAAGAATTAAGGCCAAGCCTGCCCCATGGCTTTCCAGTGAAACCAAACACAACATTCACATCAGAAATAAATACTGGGCCAAATGGAGAATGACAAAAAACACCACTGACCAACTAACATTTAGAAAGCTAAGAAATTACACTAAAAAGGCCATACTCTCTGATAAACAAAACTACTACTTACAATATCAACAACCTAATCACAACAACCCACAGAAATTCTGGGCCAGCATCCAGCAATTACTCCACCCAGGTAAATCTACTACACCAAACCCTCAAAATACAGACTTGAATAATCCAATCCATACAGCTAATACCTTCAATACCTTTTTTACAGATACTATCCAATTACTAGCCAGTCAACTAACACCTAATACCTTCACAATACCCTCATACTCCTCAACCCCACCACCCCCTTTTCATTTCAAACCTGTTACAACCTCATTTATTCAAACCCTTTTGAATAAACTGAAACCATGCTCTCCTTCTGCAGACCTACTGCCTTCTGAATATCTACAGATATCATCCAAGGCCATAGCCTATCCTATTTCCATATTGATAAATAGATTAATTACTGAAGGTTACATCCCCACCGTATGGAAAGTCTCCCACATAATCCCCCTACATAAAGGAGGACATTCTACAGAAATATCAAACTATCGCCCCATTGCCCTACTTTCTCCCCTAGCTAAAATTATGGAGAAGTGTATCCATAAGCAACTACTCCACCATCTAACTGAAAATAACATACTTTCCAACTGTCAACATGGTTTCAGACCCTCACACAGCACTACCACTGCCCTCTTGTCTTTCACTGACTATTAACAGGCACCGAAACCTGAATAACCTTTCTTCTGCTCTATTCATCAACCTGTCCAAAGCATTCGACATGGTAAACCACCAAATTCTCTTAAACATCCTGAAATCTCTCTCATTAGACCCACTTTCCATAAAATTGTTCCAATCCTACCTTGACAACTGACAACAAGCAGTACTTTGGCAAAACACTTTATCCACCCTTCTACCTGTTACCTTAGGAGTCCCTCAGGGATCCATACTTGGACCTCTTCTTTTCTCTATATTTATTAATGACCTTCATCTAGCTATCCCACAAGCCACCTGCATACAATATGCTGATGACTCAACACTATTATGTTCAGCGACACCATCCCATGACCTTCATTCTCTCACCCAAAAAGTATTCAACATAGTTGAACAATGGTTCTCTCAGCATTGCCTCCTCTTGAACCCTAAAAAACCCAAACTTCTCCTCTTCACGGCTACTCATAAGTCCTCCCCTCTCCAATTCTCAGTAACATCTACCAATGATACTATTATATCTCCTCACTCTACCACCAAACTACTCGGTGTCACCATTGACAATAATCTGAGCTTTGCCATCCACATCAATAATATCATAAAGACTGTTAATAAAAAAATTGATACCCTCTACAGGATAAAACCCTTCCTTTCCCCCACTGCTAAAACTACTATTGCCCACACACACTTGATCTCTACACTCCTTTATGCCTCTCCCATTTTTACTAATCTCTCTAAGAATAACCTCAACAAATTGGAAATGGCTTATAATAACATAGCACAATTTGCTACAGGCAACCCATTCTGAACCCATCATTGCATTAACCTAAAACAGCTAGGATGGTTAGAACTACAACACCTGATTAAATTTTACCAACTCACCCTTGCCCACAACATCCTTTATAAACCTTCTAATACTCCAAGTTTATCTACCCTAATCACCCCCTATACAAATCTGAAGTCCTTATGCTCATCTCAAAAACTACTAGTCCACACCACTAAACCTAACAACAGAGCTGGGGATTCCCTTTTCTCTAATTCCGTAGGTAAATCCTGGAATCTTCTCCCTTGTGACCTCTCCTCACTCACCTCATTATCTCTCTTTAAAAATAGACTTAAACTTCTCCTCAAAACTCACTGGCTATGCCCCTGTTCAAAACCAGACTAGTCATCTACCTCTACTAAGTTATCTAACCTATCCAGTGCTTACTAGCCTCTGCTACTTTTTTTCCCATCTTATCATACTTTTCTTATCTATCCTTTTTCTTTTTTTTATATCCTCTTTTTACTTTCTCTTCTTAAGTAACTCCTTTGCTACATTAATACTCACCTAACTTCCTTTGTTTAACTATGACCTAACCTGATACGTCTCCATACTTGAAATTTCACTGTTTTATGATTTTTTTCCTCAATAATATATTCTGTTACAAACTCTGTACTGTTAATTACTCAATACCATTGCTGATGAGTTTTATTTCCTTTTTAAAGTTGCTATTTTTATTAGTATATTGATATTTTTTTCTGTGTTGTTTGAACTTGTACTATTGTACTTAGACCATGTCTTGGAGCTTTTCTCCCCGGGCCTCTACTGAAAAAGGACATGTATCCAGCTAGACTAGCCCAGTCAACAAATGTAAAATAAATAAATATATATATATATATATATATATATATATATATATATATATATATATATATATATATATAAATTTCAGGAGAGTTTTCAGTTCAGGGGACAGAGATGTAGCTAGCTATTATGGTACTATCCCCAATCTGGTGCTCTCCCCCCCGACTATGGTTGAAAAAAAAAAAACAGTCCTTGAGAAGAAAAAAAAAACTCTTCTTTCCTTCTAAACTCTATCAAACTACATCAATAGGAAATAATTGGTACAGTCCATGCAATGAATGCTCACTTTGCTCTGAAGAATGATGGAGATCTTCTGAACACGTTCCCCTAATATTTTGTGGACGGAGTAGCTGTCCATTCACCCTACCCTAGCTACACTACCATTTAAGCATGTTTTATTTAGACTTCTGGCATTTAACTAAGCCACCTTAATGTACATTGAATTTGGTTTTGCTAGACTGCAATTTCCAGCAGATGGACACTGCTTAAAAAAAGGCACTATGGAGACAGCATATACTTTTGTCTATATATTAAAGCCCCAATAGGAGATTTACAGACAATCTTTTATGAAGCATGAGGGTCTGTTAGAATCTTGTCCCAGGCAGACACATTCTAGATCCTCCTGGAATACTACCAGCTACTAAGCCAATTACTAAATCCATATAACTCATCTTTAAATCTTATCTACCTCCCTCAGATATGTATGCAGCAAAGTCAACCATGTCCTCCTGCATCTTTCTCTTCAGTGGAGCATTTGACATCATTCACTTGTGCATGGGCTTCAACAGGTCATAACTGTATTTGCCAGGAAGGCCCTCATAAAATCATGGATTCTGGTTCCACAACTACAGCTGTAAACCTGTCCTTTTTCAGCCTAGTGAAGGTGGTGTCATGGTGCCTAACATTAGAGTAATCGATTACCAAAACATTACCTTAGGTAGTTGCAGGCATAGTAGGCCTTATGGGCTTGTTGTCTAAACCCTTGTGCCTTTCTGAAATAAATGTATATATTACCCTTAGTGAGAATAACTGGAAATATTTCATAGGTAATTTTTGGAAACCCTTGCATGGGATAAAATGTTTAGGAGCTGCCTCTGTCCATTAGTAGTACAGGGGAGATAGTCCTGGAATAAATTTTCTATTACTCATCCACAGATTCAGGTTACACTTGAATATGGGCAGGTATGAGCTTTGTCTTTTATGGACAGGGAGTCTATTCCAGAGTGATAGTATACTCTGGGAGCTCCAAACCATTCTTTTGATGTTACAGAAGATGTTTAGATACCTGGACAGAGTATTTCTGATGCTGTTTGACTTGTTGATGTATTGGGTCAGAGAATACCTTGTATGCCATACACAGGTCACCTCTTAGCAGTCTGTGGGGTACAAACAACAGTAGTAGGGCTTTAGGTAGGTCCTTGTAGGACATATTGTTTAGGCCTTGTATCCTTTTATAAAGATATCTCTGTGGATATTCCACTTGTTGCACATGGCTGGTCAGATACGCGCCAAAGGGGGCATTATACTCAATGACTGGCCTAATAAGGGCTGAGTAAAAGGGAACAATGACATCTCTAGATCTAGATGCAATCCTTTTGTTTATAAGATGCACATTATAGAAGGACTTTCTTAAAATAATGGACACGTTGGTAGAAAGTTAGGTGACTTTCCAGATAAGGTCCCAGACCCAGATCCCAAACAACTGGGCCAATTCTTTAGGGCATGTTATCGATGTGGTAGTTTCCCAGGGAAGATGACTTTCCAAAGAATGTGATAATGCAATTTTTGGCATTTAGTTTCAGTCTATAATTTTGGCACCAGTTATTTGAATGGAACAACCCTTCCTGCAGGATGGATAAGTCATCTGAGGATTCAATGACTGCTCCTAGCTTGCAATTATCTGTAAACTTAATCAGCCAGAGCCCTTTGGTATTGGCTTTTACTTCAGAGAAGTAGATGTCTCAAAATACCAAGTGGTACCATACTGGCTATATGGGGGGGGGGGGGGGGGGGGGCTAAAAGCTGACTGCGAGTCGCTGTTTGACAGAACATAAAGGTATGCTAGGTTTATTTCTTTGCTTATTTATTTGAAGTTGTGTATGAATATTACATATATCAGTGAAAAAGAAATGTTGGGACAACTGCAGTAGTTTCTGAGAGAGATGCTAACTAAAGACATAGTGTTTAAAGACTGGCTTAATGAAATGGTCGTATCACTAACAAACACAAAACTTGGAAATATGTGATGAATACAGGGTATGTTGTTAATGAAATGGTTTTGTTGATAACGTAAACACAGAACTTAGAAATATGTGATGAATATAAGGTATGTTGGAACAACTACAGCAGTGCTTAGAGTACAGGATAGCTGCAGGGAGGTTGCTCAAGGGCTGGCTTATGAAAGAGCAGTGTAAATAACAGTTTAAATACAGAAGCTAGTTCCAGAGTAGTTAATTAAATAGCAGAGGAGAAAACTTAGACTAAACATAGAGGCTAGCTACAAGCATAGTACTTGAGGAGTAGTTGATATAATAAGAGTGTAGGTAACAGTTTAAACACAGAGCTGGTAGTGTTGTACACAAAATAGCACTTAATCAAATGTAACATAATGAAATAGTGCATATAAGTTACATAACTCTTTTAAATGCAAGCAGGTAACTTTGTTCAAAGAACAGTATAAATAATTTGATTTAACACAGAGCAGGCACTTAGTTTCCAGACGGTGTGGATAACTTAGTTAAAATACAGTGCAGGTACTTCATTCAAATAAAGGGCAAAGGAGGATAGGTAACATATGGCCAGAGAATGGGAGGAAGCTACAGGTAGATAACATATAAAACTGTCAGGGAGACTAGGTTGGTGAGCAACTGTATTACACTGCACAATTTAATAGAATTTAATAGAATATTTAGTCAAATATTTTACCAAGATATTTTGATAAATAGGATCAAATGTCACCACAAAATAACAGAAGATTGCAATGAGAAGGCCTGGGTACTGCAACAGAATAAAAACAGAATATTACTGAAAAGTATATCGGAATATCCCAAAACACAACAAATATTATTTTTACAGAACATTTCAATAAGTCAGCTTGACTGCCATAGTAAAACCAGAATGTTAAAATAAGAAGGCCTTAGGTGCCACAACAAACATAAGTATTACAATAAACACTTCTGGGGATGGGGAAACAAATTATAGAATAGGCTTACATGGTGAGGCAACAAAACTCAAACCATACTGGTGACCTGCAGCCAGTGGGCATAATGCAGTGCAATGACACACACCCTTATATAATGTTTAGAAGTATGGTGGCTGGAGTAAAAAAGATACTTTATAACACCTTACACTGGATACTATTTAGTGTACTTTTGCACAGTACTTCCCATCTCAAGGGGCTCTGACAGCAAGGTCAGATTCAGCAAGAATGTTGTCTGGATGCAGCATCTCAGCACAATAGAACACAATTCAGTGTAACATTGGGCAAGTTAAAAAGAGGTAAGATGCAACAACCAGTAAACACACACACCAAGAGCCAGTAACAACTAGACACAGAACAAAGAGCAGTTATCTTTTCTCTCACAAGAGAAAAACAGGCAAAACAATTCCAAATGAAAATGATACCAATGCAGTAACAGTAGTTTAAGATGTAGCAATAACAGGTGCACATCCCAGCTGCCGTGGCTCTAGCACAATGGGCATCATAGTGGTGCAGCAGATAGTATTGTTGTCTCACACCAAGAGGTTCTACGGTTCGATTCTCAGCTGGGATGCCTTCTCTGTGGAGTCTGCATGTCCTCCCTGTGTTTGTGTGGGTTTCCTCTGGGTGCTCTGGTTTCCTCTCACATTCCAAAGACATGTAGTAGGTGGATTGGACATTCTAAACTGGCCATTGGTGGGAGTGTCAGTGCAAGTGTGTGGTGTGGAAGAACTACCATGGCAGGGGTAGCCACCCGGCAGTATAAACTTTGGCTGTAGATGATTGTCAATGTTAAAGTGACACCCCAACTACATGTGCAAAAATGGGGGAAAAAGGGGTTGTGGATGGATGGATCCCAGCTGTCGTGGCTCTAGTAGCAAAGTCAAACACATCTAGGTCAAATCCGGTAAGAGCACTATGCTGTTTGATGAGGCTCAGCAAAATGGAGCGCAAATCTATGCACCACTGAGCAATTAAAAAAAAGTAACAGTGCAGCAATTAGTTAAAACACACTGCTAACAGACAGCAGCAACCAGAGACAAGGAGCAGTTTTCCAGTCTGTGGCAAAAAAGTATTTAATGCAGTAATAGTAGTTTAACAGGTAGCAATAAAAGGCACATTCCATCTGTTATGTGTCTTGTAGCAAGGTCAAAAACAGCTGAACATGTCAAACAAGTAACACCTTGTGTAGTTCAGACCATCTCGGTACAATGGGTAACAAGTTTACATAATGTCAAGCAATTAAAACAAGCATAGAGCCAACAACCAACTAAAACTCACACTGCTAATACCTAGAATACAGACTAACCTCTATTCTCTCACAGAAGAAAAAACAGCTATAACAGTTCCAAACAAAATATTCTTAAAGTGGGAGAGATGTGAAGAGAAGAAATAAATTTGCACTGACAGAACATACACCAGCTACTAAAAATTTAAAATACAAGTGACGTGGTCATTTCTTTATAACGTGTGAAACGTTTCATTTTTTGCCCGAAATGCAGTAGCAGCAGGTGAGTTATCGCTGTGAATGAAATGACCAGATGGCCCATTCTGCTGGTTTGTGACCACGCCACATAAAAGGAACACTATTTTCCTTTTTCTGAAGGCCTCAGTGTAACGCCAAAAAAAAATACCCCCCAGAGTTGTTGCAATAAATGCATTTCAAAAGTTAAAAACCACTGTTAGCTAATAGGAAACTTGTGGACTAAAGTCATCATCATCCCTGTTTTTTCCCATTTTTACACTGGGCAAGGGTGTCCAAAATTAGTCGATGTGGCCAAATTTCCTAGAGCCAATGCCATTTGTCTATACTAAAGCACACACTACTAATTTCTCTTCTGTACCTTATAAAAGCCATATCAATAGACACACTGATAATTTCTGTTTGGAGAATCATCTTACCTAGAGGTCTGTATCATAAGTAAAAGCTGTCTGGTGGTGAACAGTATATGGACTGTATCCAAAATGCATAAATTATGCTTTCATGAGTGGCCTGTTGCATGTAGGTGCCGTGTAGTGCAACTTACATCAGGAGCTGCTTTCTCAGCTACAAAAGACAGACAGTTCTGTCTATTGTGTACTAAATCATTTAATCTCCTTTCCCTGTAACTATTTCCTGAAGATGCTTATGTAACTCTATGTCTACAA
Source organism: Protopterus annectens (assembly GCF_019279795.1). Classification (NCBI taxonomy): domain Eukaryota; kingdom Metazoa; phylum Chordata; order Ceratodontiformes; family Protopteridae; genus Protopterus; species Protopterus annectens. The sequence goes on from NC_056744.1 coordinate 110,028,132, forward strand.
AAATATAAGTTGTCTAAACTAGCTTAATGAAACAGCACATTCCACTTTTAGCATGAATGAATGGGTTGTCTATATTTATATTGTTGTTGAAGTCACTGTAAAAAAAAATTGCAAGGTATATTACATATTAAAACCTATAGTTAAGACATTTTCCTGGCTGAAGTAACTGTTGCCAAAAAGAGGATTTCCAGGATGGAAAGTTAAAAGTTCATTTTGTCATCCTGGTCAAAGGAATCCATTGTCATTTTCTCAAGCATAACACTAAAATCCTGTGTTGATGAAAGGGTAAGGTGTGGAGGCCTCAAGTGTAAATACAATCTTGAGTAATTACTTCAGCACAGAACCTGTTAAGATTTGTGGAAATTTGACAAACAGATGCTGTAGGCAAGTGAAACTCTTGAGAGGATTAAGTAAATCAAACAAAATGTTTTGTATAGTAAGTGCCAGTAATTAAACTTTGGTGTCAAGAAAGGTAGAATAATCATTTGTAGTTTTCTGACTGTAAAAATGTGAAGAACTTCAGCAGATGTTGATGTTCTGCTGAAGCTGAAGAGGAATTCTTTCAAGCACAAAGGAGGAGACAAATAAAACTGCAGTGTGAGACTGACCGTTGCTACTGAGGAAACTTTAGAGGCTGGCAGTAATGTGAACCAAGCTTGTCTAGGTGATGTGAGTGTTACCTGGATTATGTCTGCCTTGTGTTGAGAAAACAAAGTTTCCTAATGAAACAGGAAAGGAAATGTTAGAGGCTGGCAGTATTTATTTATTTGACATTTGTTTACCGGGGAGATCTGACTGGGTTAGCACCCTTTTTTCAGCAGAGGCCCAGGGAGAAAAGCTCCAAAATACAATTAACAAGCACACATTTTTTACATACTAGTTAAGTAAAGTGAACCAAGCTTGTCCAGGTGATCTGACTGTTACCACGATTAGGTCTGCCTTGTCATTGCTTTCACTAGTACTTTCTGATTTAAAAGAAGTGGAGAAAAGCATGCAGCAAATTAAATCTATGTAAAAGAAATGGCACCCATCTCCTCCAGTGCCACGAGGAGTATAATTGTGAAATCTCAGAAATGTCATCTAAGCCAAATAGGTCTACAATCTACTGTGTTGATGTTTCATTAACTGAACTACTCCCATGTGTTGTGCTAGACATGTATTTATTAATCTAGTTTGTCACATTTTTCCTGTGTGTGTGTGTGTGTGTGTGTGTGTGTGTGTGTGTGTGTGTGTGTGTGTGTGTGGCGGGGGATTACTGAGGTCTTGGACCATTAGGGCTTCATCCAGCTGGTATGACACTGCTCTGGATAGATACTTTAACCGTATTCCTAACAAAGACTAGTGCTGTCAAGTCACGGTGAAGGTATTACTAGCTAATAAAGATCATGCCACTGTATAGTTTGAACAGAGGGAAGGATAGGAAACCAAAGAAAATATGAGTGTAAGATGTCTATTATGTAATTATGTTGAAATAAGAAAAAAGGTTGAAAGAATGTTCTAAAGGCAAAGTGGAGGAGTGAACAAGCTATGAGAATGGATCAGGGATGGAGTACTGAAGCTGTGGTCAAACGTTTTAGGAAAAGTGGGAAAGATAAGGCCAATTTAACAAAGATGGCTATGAGGCTGCTGCTTTCAGTGAATGAGAGGGGACAAAGCTTCCCTTTTTAGAGACAACCCAGGTCACACAGTACTTACAAAAGATAAAAGGGGTGGAGAGTTGAAGGAGACACATTAGAAGGTTGGAAGCAGAAGAGCAACAAAGGAGGCGAGGGCAAGTAGGAAGGAACGTGACAGAAGTAGGCCATGAAGGGGACCACATTCTGAGGTTTACAGTAGAAAGAAGGAAGGCCAGGAGAGAAGTGTCTAGACTGATAAGGCTGACAAGGACTTCACAGAAGACAGGCAGACAAAAGACAGAGGTACTAAATGAATATGTCACTTCAGTATTTACAAAAGGGATGGCGATGTAGGACAAAGTGTAAAACTTAGCGTCTGAACCCCATGATAGACAAAAAGGAGGTGTAGAGGGAACTGACTGAATGACAGGAGAATAAGGTACAGTAACCTGCTGGGCTGCCTCCAGGGATCAACAGGAATCTAACAAATATGCTTCTAGATCCCTGACAGATATGTTTAACAGATCACTTTCCAGGACAGAACTGCCTGAACACTTGAAGGCAGCAGGAGTAGCACTCATACAAGGAAAGGACAGGAAAAATCTGTGACTCTACAGGCCAGTGTTAACAAAGAAATTCAGGGAGAGAATCCTGACAGGAAGGCTGGTTGTTGTGGATAACACTGTTAAGGTAAGAGCCAGCACAGGTCCACAGACAGAAGCAGTGGTCATCAGGTCTAGTTTTATGATGGGATACAGGAGAATTGAATAAGGCAGTACTGATTGAGAAGATCTACATAGACATAACCAAGGCATCTGACTTGATCCCACAAAGACAGCTTCTATGTAGACTGCATGGGTTATGACTTCAGATAATAATGAGGGCAGAGTGACATGTTTTCCTCTTGTGCTCTCCCCTCCTACAAAGTATTCTAGGTTACGTTTTAGCATTTGGGAGCTACAGAGTTAAAATACTTAATTACATTGTGAGCAAGTGTGTCCTGTTACCCTTTGAATGATGGAGGAAGGAGACATAAGCAAGTGAAGAGGAATTCCTAATAGCTGTGCACCCCTACAAAAGGAAAGTCTACCAAACACCCAACACTACATCTCACCTGCTTCCATGGCTTCTGACTCCATAAATGAATCTTCATAGGCAGTAATCTCAACCAGGTACTGATGGAACTTCAATAGATAAATAATACCCTTGCCACGTACATGGAGAAAGTGAATCATAAACTTACTGAGAAAGTCAACTTTAATAATAGACTCGGACAAGTTGACCTCAGTAGTAACGGACATGGGGCACTTAAAACATTGGGTCAGCACTGCAGGGGATAGATTGGATTTAATGGAAGTTAAACATTGACAGTGAAGATTTGTCTTATTCTGTCAATTCTTTGGGTTAATAGAACTAATATTTTAAAAGCCCTGATTGTCCATGATTATTCCTGTATTTGTCTCTGACTCATTGAGAGCTATGGCACAGGGTTTTTATTCGACTACATATGAGAGAAAAATGGCCCTGACCAGTGCTGGTAAGATTTGAATCTTACCCACCAAAGGATGAAATATTATCTACTATGTGGTCACCTGGCAAAAGTAGTAAACGTTGGTGCCTCTCAAGCTCTTTGTGATGATGACTAATCAGCTGCCAGTAGAATTAAATGAGCTGCCTTTCAGCCTGTCATCCATATTTGCTGGCAGTCCAAGTAGAAATTTAGGCTACAATAACCTGCTCAACCTCAGGTGCATTTTCCAGGGGGCTTAGTTATGTTCACCTCTCCAGAGGGCGCACTTATAAGACTTCGGCCAATGGTGTCTCCCTCAATACAGCAAGAAATGACTACTGACATTTTAGCAGAAGAATCTGCAGGCACATCTCAGAATAATAACACTAAGGGCCTGCAGCACTCTTGCCTGACCACTTTCCTCTATCTAAACATTGTGGAGTATGGAAGTAAACATATGCTATTAATACTTTATCAAAACTATGGCTCTTGTATGACTATTAAATTGCAGTACATTTCAGAGGGCATTGGCATGTGATTGACATTTAATTAATACCTCAACAAATTAATACTCAGAAAACTTAGAGGGTGGGGGAGTGTATGCTTCTTGTTTATCAAGTTCATCAGGATGGTGAAAAAATAAACTGATTGTCCCCTGCCAAGTATCTGAAGGCAGGACTCCACACATTTTTCTGTATTTTATGCTTTATCAGGTATTATATATCTAAACTAAATGTAGTCTTCTTTCTCACATTCCAGTGGGTAAATCCATAAAGTCAAAACAAGCTGTGGCATAAATTCAAATTTCTGCCCAGGAGTTGGGGGGCATAGGAGGGAATGGATGAGTTGATATGGGAGATTTTTGTTGTTTAATTTCCAACTGCTGTTAAATGAGTATGATTTCATCTACCTTTTTCTTGTAATGGGGGGCCTATTACCCCCTCATGGGAAGCTTTATCTGTGTGCAAAATTTGTAAATAGTTATGGTATGTCAAGTACACACTTCTACTGTTTAGTATGAGTCACTAGTTAACTTTGCCAATGAAGACAGATAGGCTTTTAGTCAATAAGTAAAACCCTGGAGAATGGTTGTATTACTTTCTTTAAGCTATGCAGTGTATTCCAGGCTGGTGCATCTGTTGCAAGCGACTGCTCACCATCAAGCTAGCTTAAATGTACTGTAATGTGGGTAATTGATAGGTATGTCACTGGGCTTAGTGTATAAATGACTCAGATATGATCTTGGAACATAAATGCTCTCAGTAACCCAGGAAAAAGGGATGAAATATTTGTCCTGATCAGGCATGTGTTGTCTGATCAAAGAATACAAGAGACATAGCTCACCTCTTCACTTCATGAAAAGATGTCCAGGCTATTACCTATTTATGTATGCCTCATTTGCTGGATGTGTGATAACATGTATTAGAAAACTCAGTGGCACACTACTGCCCAAGCAGCAGATATTGTGGGGAGGTATGCGGCAGTTAAGGGCTACTTGCAAGAGCATTTAATTATATTTTGAATGGATATATACCCCAATGTACACTGGAGAAATGCTGCGGTCCTAGGTTGGCTTTTGGGAATGCATAATCATTTGGGCATATGACAGGGACACATTTGGACTGGGAGAGATCCAGGGGGGCCTTATGCTGTGCTGAACCCCTTCTATAGTGAAGTACACCAAGGTATTTCATGATTTCATGGGAATGGAGGATTTACACAAGGTCTTTCCTGTCCCCCTAATATGTACACTTACTATTTTCCTATATGTCACTCTTACTCCCAGATAGACAAGGTAGCGATATCACATGACTCAATCCAGACAGCCCAGGAATTAACTTATCAGCCCATATCAGCCTCAGATCATGCTTAATTATTAGTGACTCTTAATCTGGTCTCCTTTCAAGTGCCTCAGTGCAGGAGTATAAAACTACTGCAAGGGAGATCATTATAAAACAAAAATAGCAGAATTGTTACATTTACTAAATTGGGAATCCACAAAGAAAGGGCACTTTGGGATGCTTGGAAGGCTGGGCTCTTTAATAGGTCACTGAATACTGGAGCTGAGAAATACAAAATCATTAAAGGGCAAAATTGCCCAGTTGCAAATAGACTTGATGGATGCCTATAGAGACAACGTCTTCGGGAACAGGGATGCTGAAGCTAGCATTAAAACCATAAAAGAACAACTGTCTTGAAATACAAACTAGACCACGTAAAAAAGGCACTTAAACTCAGGCACATGACAACCCTCCCATGAACATGAAACACTTAGCAGCAAAACTCAGATCCCAGATAGTAGAATGGTCACTAAAATTTGGTGCAAAAAAAAAAAAAACAGGTTATTAATTAGGACCTCAATGGAAATATTAAAATAATTTGTTGCTTTTCAGACTTTTACTCCCTCAGTCAGAACCTTGAGGATTACTAGAAGTTCCCAGGTATTTGGGAGCTCTACAAATACAAGCCCGTCCTGAAGACAAGGCATGTGAGCTTACCTCTCAAATTACCAGGCAGGACTTGGAAACTCTAGGTCTTGATAAATTTCCCATGGAAATTTACCTTATACTTGAGTAGTCTCTCTATCCAAAAATGTTAAAACTATTTAGTTATGTTCTGATATAGCGAAATCTCTACTCTCTTGCAAAATTTCATAATTTTGGTTATTCTTAAACCAGGTAAAGACCCTGTTCATCCAGCTTTGGATCACCCTATCACCCTCAGTGCTAAACCATGTTTATAAAGTTTCCATGACCATTCCGGCAAACAAGGTATCCATTTTACTCCCCAGATTGGTACAAGTGGATCAAACTGGGTTTCTTAGATGTAGGACTACCTTTGATAGTCTCCTTGCAGTAGAACTTATAGAAGAAGATGCCAATTGACATGGCAAATGCCTGTCCCTGATTGGTTGCAACACTGAGAATGCCTTTGGCTGTGTTAGATGGTCCTTGTATGTGAAACTGGCATTTTCCCAATAATCTATTACACTTTTAAGAAACCTGTATCAGGTCTCCTCAGCCAGAATAAAAACTGGCATGGGACTGTCAGATGTATTAGTAAGCATTTGAAATGTTGGAACGCACTACAGTAAGTTCCAAAATGCAGACACTGAATGGCCGAAAGATCAGACTTGTATATACTAATGTCGAGATGCCTTATCTCAGAATATTCCCTTTTCTCAGAGGTATGGCAATCTTGGCATTGGTATAAGTTCGATAGGTGGGGCGTCACAAAAAGAAGTTTTAAGGAGAAATAGCAATTTTTGAGATTCGCTCTTCTGTGCTTTTGGTCTTTTTTTATGGCTTTTCAGCACTTGGGATTTTGCGTGCCGACATTTCAATAGGGAGCTGATGTATTTAGCATACACAGAGGAACTAGGCAGGGTTGCACTCTTCTTCCATTGTTATTTGCCTTATATTTAGAAGTACTGGCACATGAACTTAGGACTTCTGCCTTCAGTGGGTGTGTCTTAGGAGGAATTGAGAAGAAACTTGTTCTTTTTACTAACAATCATCTCTTTTTCCTATATCATCCTGAATGAGTCCTTGAGTGGGTGTTCAATAAACTTAACTTCCTGTTCCTAACCCAGGCCAGCAGCCTAACTTATTTGGGTCTGAAGTTAGCTACTTTGATTAGAGAATCTGGTGATCAAACATTTAGTGAAATATGTAATAAAACACAAAAGCTGGTTAAACAGTGGGAAACGATTTGCTTAGGCACAATGCAGTGAGTTCAAGCTGCAAATTGGCTTATTTTCCACTGATGATCTACTATTCCTAAGGGCTTTCTCTTCCCTTCTGGCTCTTTGTAAGAAATTCAAGCAACTTGCCTTTAAATTTATTTGGGCCAACAAGAAACCACTGCTTTCAGATGAAATTATGTCCTTATCCATTGTGTTTTGGGGACTGGGTGCCCCTGATGTTGACCTTTACCTAGCAGCAGGGAGACTCAAGATTTTTCAATATCTGACTTCACCTGAAGTAACTAGTAGATGGAAATGTATAATGCTCTCCCAAGCTGGCAGTCCCCTCTTTACTTTCCTAAGCAATTTCATAGAGGAGCTTCCTGTAGGGAGGGGTGCTGAAAAAATGAAAACTAATAAGATAATACAACAAGCCCATTGAGCTTTTGCCACCTTAGATTGTTTAAACTGGAACATGGACTTCTCCCCATTGCTGCAGCACCATTCTGGGGATTACAAAAGCCCCATCTACTAGCACTGCTGAAGCAGACCAGAGGGCTGGTCTACTGGGAGCAACTGTTTAAGGAAAGCAGATTTATGGAAAGCAATACATTATTCACTGAATTTGATAGGGAACCTACATACAGAGAATTATATTACACAGCTAAAAGGGGCCTTTTAAAATTGATAGGGATAAAAGCAGTGAATAAGATAAGGCTAATTCAATGGACTATAGATAGCTGTTTTGGCACTGCCACTACCAAAGGAGCTTTGAGGTATTTGTACAAACTACTAATTACCCCTAAAGGAAAGTCTACTAAGAAAAGCTGTATCAACTGGGAATGTCCATTTCTGAAGAAGTATGGCAACAACTCTTTTTTGGCTCCCAGGTTTGCCATCAAATCCTTGAAATTTATATTTTCTGGGTGGCAATGCATGTTCAAGTATTTCTGTACTCCCTCTAGACCTCATAGACTGTTCCCTAATTTTGACAACAACTGTTGGAGATGCTCAGATCAGGCTCTGGGTAACTGGGCTCACATTGTTTTAGAGTGCTTTAAACTAACTGAATTTAAGAGAGACTTACAGATTTTATGTAACAAGATATTTGTCATCCCCTATTAGTAACTAAAGTTTTTTCCTAAATGGATATGCTGGTGAACCTCTTACCAACAAGGCCCACCCGAGTATGATACATTTATTATCATTAGCAGCTAGAAAAGCCTGTATTAGAACTTGGAAATTAGCTGAGCTGCCAGAGATATCAGGTGTTATAAGCATAATGAATGAAATTAGGTAATCGGAATTAAATGAAACCCATGGGAAGCCTAATAAACAAGTTGTTGCTAAATCACATTTGTGGCAAAAGTGCTACATCTTAGGGTGGATAAGACCTGAAGGCACACTTACCAAACATAATCCATTAAAATAGTGCCCAATTGACAAAAACAACACCATAAACTCCACACAGTTCTTCCACATTACAAAATCTTTATTCCTCAAAATTTTATCCTTTGAAAACGTTAAGCACTTTCATCCCATGTATAACACTCTGGGACTTCTTCAGAACTAATTGTAACAATGAAGTCACCTCCTTTATATACATTGAATAAAATGAATCAGCAATTAAATATTTAAATATTAAAGGGACATCCAAAAAATGCTGTCATGCCATCCTGACGTCATGGAAGAAGGGACAGCGACCGATGCAGGACCCAAGACTTTGTTAATCAGGCCAACTGAGGGCAACCTGCCAGCAGATTACCCAAATGTAATGACTGCAACAGTGAATACACTCGAACATCTACATTTATGGTAAGTGTACACAACTGTACTTTCTTTCTCTGACTGTTAAAATGGCTGGTGTTGGTGCAGGTGCACACTTTTGGGTACAGCATTGGGGCATTCTGGAATCCAGGGTCATGGCTGGGCTCCTAGTTAAATACCATGATGATGAACTGCTACAGGGAGGTTTTCAAGGCTTGGATTGTAAGGCGGAGGCCTGGGACAGGCTGGCCAGAGAACTCACCAGTATTACTGGTATGCCCGCACAAGTGAGAAGTGTTGTCACCACCATGATGACCTGAAATGACAAAAGAGGGGACTACGTCCTCCTACAAGTATTAAGTAATTTTACCTTTGTTTTAAAGGGTACCTGTCAAATCTTCAAACGCTCAAAATTTACATGGTCGAGACCAAACATTCGAAATTTTGAGTGCTCAAAGATAGACTTTCAACGGCACTATATGGTACAGATAGGGAGAATTTCCCTTTTCTGCACTGAAGTGCAGTCTCGGGTGGTGTTATATTTAAGTAGGGGGGTGTGGGGGTGCAGGGGGGCTTGTCTACACTGTTAAAGTGTGTTTTCTGTGTTTTCTTTTTTTTTTTTTTTATGTTCAAACATCCAAATGTCGAACATTTGATCTCGACCATGTGATGTTCGAACATTTAACATAGACCCGTTTTACCAATATGTAATCTGAATGTCTGCAAAGCCGGTATTCATAATGGTGTGCTTCTCTCCCAACAGCTGCAGTTAAGAGGGTTCTCAATATCAAGTCGCACTCTGGGTGCTTGGCCAGGTTGCGCCATGAGTTTGGTGAGTATGGATGTATTATGCTAACTGTAATGAAATAAGCAAGAAACAGTAAATTATTAACCGCAATAAAGTATATACAATAAAGTTTGTAGTGCAATAAATGTGGAATTAGAGCTGTGTTGCAATAAATGAATAATGCCAACTGTTGTGCAATAAAACATGAAATGATACCAATAACACCACGGAAAATGGGGTACATCAGGTTTGTCTTGTAACCATTGCAGTAGAGCTGTATGGATTCGGGCTGTAAGGTAAGGTGCTGGAGTCAAGTATAACACTGTCATAGCTGTAGAATGCAAATCCAATTGATGCAAATTGTATTGGTTAAATCATATAATACTGTTCAAGGCTGTCTCTAGGCTAGTATTGTTCACATAATGCTCTGTCATCCACAGATATCAGGAAATAAATGTATATGAGTGAGGTAGCCCACTCCATGAGCTGATATTGTTTGTTGACTTCGCAGATATTTCAAACCACTAACAATAAATTGTGTACACCAGCATTGTTTGTACTGATCTATAACATACCTACTATCTGTGTTATGCTTCTATTTCATGCATGTGTGTTCTACTCTCACTGCAGTCTAGTATAACACTATATTAGTACTACCAGGCCATATTTTGGTTCCAGGTAAGATATAGGCAAATATCAGTCAGTTAGTTAAATGCTTTGTATATAGTACATTTTGTCACACACAGACCAGGGTTCAAATCCAGTGCTATGTAGCAGCAAATATACAGTAGTATTCATGTAATGCTTACAAATTCTCTCTCCACAGGACCTACAGGAAAATGGTTGAGGTAGCCCATATTATGAGTAGAGAATTGTGTGTTTAGATGTCACAGACTGTTAAAATCATTAGCAAGAATGTGTTCATCAGCAATGTTTAGTCAGATATAAAATTTGTAATCCCGATATGGTTGTATGCCTGCAGCGTCTGTTAAAAGTTTCTGCAGTCAATTAATATATCTTATGCAGATGTCCTCTGCAGTCACTGCTATTTGGTTCTATTCCCATGCCTGCCATCCAAGGCATGACAGCTTTTTAATGTCTGTACTGTACACATACATGTTTCTCAAGTGTCACAGTTTCATGTTATGTAACTAATGGTGTGTAATCCCTCTGTCACAGGATTACCATAGAAATTATTGCCTAGATTGCAAAGTATCACCAAATCAGCCCACAAAACAACTTGGTAGTTATATAGGTCCATCTGATGTGCAAGTGTTCTGTGTACTTGTGTACCCGCAGATGTCACTGCTTGGCCCAGTGTCCCATGCAAATAGCTTGAGAGGTATGTACGTGCTACACCAGCTATAGGAAACTTGTAACCAAAATACAGACCCATAGAGTAGATAGTAGTACTTTTGTCAAAGAAATAACCAGAAATGTTACTAATGGACTGTTTTTCTTTCTTTCCCCACCTCTAATCTTCATTTATTTCTTATTGTTATTCATTGGTTATGGTTTACTATTAACATATCTTGTTACAATAACTGTACTTTGGGACATGTGTTTCATTATTGTTTTGTTTTATAATGGTTGCATATTAACATATTTTGTTACCTTACCTTTTTTGTTGGCATTATGCTGTAACTGTTACTGGCATTCTATTAACATACTGACTGTTCTGTTATTTATTGTTGTGTTTCACATAATATGCATTGATATGCACATGGGTTATTGCCAATGTTCTGCCATCCTGTTATTATTAACAATGATTCGTTCACAACTAACCTGTACTTATTGCTATACCTCCATTACTACAGTATGTCAGGGTAGGCCAGTTCCAGGTGATCTCCCTACCTTGCCTCAACTGGCCGTGGCACTGGGTCCTAGGACCCAAACTGGTGGTGCATCCTCCACTGACCCTACACCACCTGTGGCATCGGGTGGGACCACCTCAGGTGATGAGGCATGGCCTCCCTCTGAGGGTGGTGGTGGTGGGAGCATTGTCACCATGGCTGAACTGCTGGTCATGGTGTGCAGGATTGTTCATTGGAGCTATGAATGCTTCCTATGCCAAATTGAGTGCATGCTGGCCAACCTGGTGGGGCAGCCTCACCATGGCACCCAGCCTCCAGCACAGCCACCCTCGGGGCAGTGAAGGAGCACTGTTGACAGTCCCATGGATAGGGACATGAATCATGCTGCTGCTGTCTGGAGGCACGTGCGCTTTGAATTCCACAACACCCTCCAAAACCAAGGTGTTCACCCACCTCATGTGTCACACACCACCCCGTCTGCTGTCTTGTCTGTCTTATTTGTCTGCAAATGCATCCTGTCCTACCCAGCTTACCTCCCCACACTTACTTAAGTCCTTTTCCCAACATTCCACTCTCACCTTAATTAAAAAAAAAAAAAAAAAAAATGGGCACCTGTCCCGAAAAAAAAAATAAAAATATATCGCCCCATACATAGCTCTCCATTTTGCAAACTTATCCACTGGACACAAGTAATTTGGTCCAATTGGCTTGACAATGCAGTTATGTTGTCCTCACCCCTTTCTCTGGGGTTTGAGAGTTCAAATTCTTCTACAAAATCTGTCAAAGTGCACAGCTATTGCTGGACAAGAAATGGATAGCTATGTTTTTTTCCTACACCCTTCCTGCACATCCATACATGCCTTTCACTATGTTTTTCCCCCCTGCTTGCCCACATGTCACCATTTTCCTATCTCCATTTTTTCTTTTCTTTATATTTTTTAGCACAGAGCTGCGCAGCGAGTCACATTGCGTATCTTAACTTAGCTCAGCTAAATAGAGCTCTAATGAGTATATGTGTTTATAACATTGTAAGTCATATGTACAAAATAAACACCTCTGCCACGTTTCAAACCCAAGCCCATCATACCTGCAGCACACTGCATTAACCCACCATGCCATACAGATCTTAATTAAAACACGTGTTTGCATCAAAACATAATGATTGCCACTTACAGTCATTAGGCATGCCTCAGCTGACCTGCATGCCACACAGCACTGTGCAAACTAGAATTAATGGGAAAAAATGGGAGTGTACTATTAGATTAGGGTCTTCCATTTTAAAGTAGTTATTAGGCATTAGACAGACTAAAAGGTAAAATATGTTTTATTTAAAAGACAGTTAAGCAGAAGGGAAGAATATCCTTGCTGGTGAAGCATGAGAGATAACAATTCCCAAGGGAAGGCTACAGACTCTTCATTTTCTATTCTCTTTCTGGAGGGAAGAATCAAGGAAATGTTAGATAATGGGACTGCTAGTCCCCTAAAAGACTGCAAAACAAGACAAGGCCTGAGAACCAAGTCTAAAGTGGCATGTAATGCATTGCAGGGTTTTGAAAATATACTTGAGATACAGTTTAGGAAATCAGTCAGTTAGTTTGTCTGACCTGACTTTACGGGGAAGATTAAGCTACAATACAGACACTCGAGCCTGAGTAAAGAAAACAGGTCAAATAAAGACTGTTTCAGTTTACATCATTCAGGAAAATCAGAATAATGTGCAGAAACTTTGGATATATTTAGCAGCACTGTTATTACTAACCAGCATTCCAGCATTTCTGCAGATTGTTATTGTTTATCAGCATTGTTAATGAAGACAGTATTCGGATATTGTGAACATCTAATGAAGCCTTATTAAATGAACTACAGTGTTTGGAAAATTCATTATGAAAAGTACACTAGACATGGCCCATAAAGGAGAGACTGACACCTGTTCAACACAAGTTTGGGTAATTAAGAGCTAAAAACTTTTGTTTCAGTTTCATTTCAGTTGTTTCCAGTTAATTCCAGTATACTACACTCTTATCAGTTCTTACATGTACCTTGGACTCTGGTCCAATAATGCACCACTAGACAGCCAGGACATAAAAATGGATGTAAGTGAGGCCTGTAATAGCAGGTAAATGAGCCATTGTATCAGCAACACGTAGAAAGACACCTGCTAAGGCATTCATGAAAAAAATACATATTCAACTGAGACTCTGGTGCAGAAATACATCCATATAAAGCCATGCACATACTGATGTATGTAGAAAATGTTTGTCACAGCCTGTATGTGTGCACATATGTCTTGCAAATACACCTGCTATAGCAGTGACTCAGTAGCTCAGTCTGTTAAATGCCTCGTATACAGTGCATTTTGCCATACATAGTCCTGGGTTCAAATCCAGTCTTATGTCGCAATTCAGATACATTATTGTGAAGATGACAATTAGCGACTGAGTCATGCACTCTTTATCTGCACAGGTTACTACTAATTAATGAACTACTATCCAGTTTTGCAAGTCAAAGGCCTGCAGGTGGGGACACACTGCAAATATCTGTAGAGCATAAGTATATATCGCCTACTACTCTGTTATTGGCACTGAGCAGTACCTTAAAAATGCAAGCAGCTGGTTAAGGGAAACAAGCCTGTATGAGACTTACCTTACAGAGACAGTGTATTTTCAAAAGATTACCGGAAGCAAAGTTCAACAAAGGAGTACTGCACTCCACCAGGTATGTAATTGGTTTCTCCATATAACAGGACTCAGATGGGAGGATGGAGGTATGGGGAATAGGGATTACAACAGTAAGCCTGTCTTAGATCTATGGTAATGACATGTAATTGATACTCAGCTGTCCTACACCTACAGGATGCCTCTCAAATGGCCATGATTTCCACGAACATCTTAGCTCTGTCCCTCTTACTCCCACCTATAACAGTTAGCTGTTGTAGGGAAGCTAGTGAATGACACATAAAACATAGTGACAATGGGTAAGGGTGTAACCTCCTGTAATGTCAGATGATGTACACTAATTCAGCTCCTCTCAGTCTGTCAATGTCTCACATAAATACTTCTAACATTTTAAATGTGTCCCTGATTTCCCCTGATGTACACTGGCTAAGTCCATGATCCTGCTTACATTGTTCCCTGTCTGATTGACAGCCATGCCTTACATAGGTTACCCATTACAGCAAAATATCTGAACAAAGCCATCATTAATGGAGGAACAAAGACCTAAAATTAGGGACACTGTAACTATTGCTTGCACAAAATAAGAAAGTGAATAGAATAACAGATATTACAGTAGCATAACTGCATTCCGAAGGTTATGATATCTTAAACTCAGATGTCTTCTTTATTTTCTAACATCAACCATCAATGATTGGCCAATCTTTTGTCAGAAATTCACACTGTTGTTTGAAAATGACCAAAATTATGAGGCAAACATCTTGACATTCTGCAAACATCTGTATAGTTGAGAGGTATGATGCCTACAGGGAATGTATACTACAGCAAGTTTGCATCATTTTCTGTCATTGTGGCACACTGGCATTGCTGGACTGTCCTCATATAGTGGTTGTAACAGCACACTATCAATTGTCTGGCAGTGGCCGTATGACATAGTAGTGGGAGGTTGCCCATAGGGGACACACCACAGTAGACTGCAGTGCTGGGTGTAGGAACATACAGCAGAATCTGTCACAGCACACAGGGACATACCACATGTAGTGTGTTGCTGGACTGTGGAGTATGATGTGTGAGGGAGCAGTGGATAGTGCAGGCTATTTTGGGTGTGCTGGATCTGTACATAGTGGATGTCCATGTATCTGGTCCTGTAATGTGTTCCCCTTTTGTTGTCTTTCAGGAACCATGTACCACAGAAGACATGCTCCCTTCTCAGATGCGAAGAATGACATAACAGTGGATGGACTGAGACAGCACCATCGAATTGGGAACAGCAGGCAGCATTATGGGCAGACCTTATGCAGGATGTCAATCAGATTGGCCAACAGGACAGGACCTATGAGCAGGTCCAACACCGGGCAACAGACATGCTGAATGCTGAATGATGAAGGGCAGCTGATGTTGCCAGGGATCGTGCTGTCACCGGTGGAGGACCTGTGACAGAGCAACCACCCTCAGCCACAGAGGAATTCCTGGTGAATCTAGGAACACACGACAGCTCCCAGGCATCCATCGCACCATACATTGTGGAGATGGGTGCCACAGTGTCCACACCAGAGGAGCGTGCAGGTAAGCATACTATGTTTACCACTGTAATACTGTATCAGGCATCATGGCAGGCTGTACATACCTGTACAAGGGTATCAGGTCTATCTGCATTGGGGGTGGGAGGTGGGGTTTACACTCAATTGTGCACACATATTCTGAATGTTAGCAATACAGCCAGTATCACGGTAGCTACTGCACATGTGGATATATGCACATATTACCTTGTAGTGCTGCAACATTTGGTGGTGCTGACAATAGCTCTCCCTCATCTTTTCATAGATCTGTCAGGTGTGGCCCAAGTCCATGATCCTGTACCTGGTAAGTGTGATACTGTTTTATGTGGATCATATATACCTTATGAAAGTTAAGGGCTGCCATATTGCCCTATGAACAAATTTGGAGTTTAGCCAGAGTAGAATATTTGCATGTTCCATTCTGGAACAGTTAACTATGGTTCATAGACTGCGTAATCACAGGTGTGTATTTGAATGACCATCAACATGTTTGCACTTATAGTTATGAGTGGTTACATAGCCTGGTATACATGAGGCAATTACTCCCAGATGCCTGTTAAAGCACAAAATGGAGATGGTACATACCTGAGGCAGTGACTGAAAATCATTCTCAAGATAGGTGTACTGGGTTTTATGTGTAGTTCTATCAAGTACAGTGTCATATTGCATACCTTCCAGGCAGATTGTACTGGCAAGTTTAACTGGATGTGGCTGATGTGCATGTTATAAAGGGCTTGACTTGTCTCTGTATGTCAGTGTGAGGTTGTCTGTTGTGCATGGCAGCAGAGATGAGAAGGTGTGAGACTGGTAATGCAGTTGTGGATCCTCATTTGTATGAGTCTGTGTGGTTTACCATACATAAAAGTGCAGGCAGTAATGTACTGCTTTTGTCTTGGTTTTCACAGGTGACCGAGGGATTGGAGTCTGTCCCCCTCACAACCAGATGTCAGTGTCTCATTGGACTCTGATGATGATGGTGGCCATAGTGAGGCATAGGTGAGGTTGTGGGCTGAATCTGTCCCAGAGGTTGACCTCCCTCTCCTGCCCCTATTGTCACTGCACACAGTCAGTATGTCCACACATACCCAGTCCGCAGAGGCCACAGATACTGGACAGTCAGAGGGTGGTAACATTGAACAGGGCAGTCTGCCAAGTATGGTGTCAATGAGTGTAGACACTGTCCATAGGCAGATAGCTGGTGAGGTCCCACACAGGCAGATTGACAGGGGTGCTCGTAGGAGGACTGCTGTCTAACCACCACCTGTTGCAGGTGTCACATCACAGGTCACTCAGGCCATATTTTGGGACATCAAGGAGGCACAGGCACATTCTGAACGCAACACCGGACAGATGCTTGGGGTTATGGATGCAGCACAGTCTGACATCCATGACTGCCTCCACCTCATTGGGGGCACCCTGGATCAGTTTATTGATGCAGTGGACAGATGGTGGGCTGAGTCAGTGTCTGTCTTGGACTGCACATTGTCTATGCTGGAACATCTAGTTGGAGTTGGGCATTGGACAAGTGGACATAGGTCACCAACACCATCTGCTGAGTGTCCACGTGGCCATATGGAGTCACGCTCCCATAGTGGCAGTACCTCCAGTGCTACAGAGGGAAGTGTGCTGAACACAGCATGATGTGGCAAGCCACGGGCATGTGATCCTGGTTGGTCTTATCTGGGACACAGCCCCAGCAGTCACCATCAGGTACTAGCACTGCATCTGACCTTGGGCATGGTGGTGCCAGTGCTACTCCTGGCAGAGCCAGTTCCTGTGTTTGTGGCCAGAGATGATGAACTGTCCAGTCTACCATCTATGGTCCACAGCTATCCAACATACATGTGTAGGACTAGCACTGGGCTTGACTGTGTACACGCACACACTCAATCACTACTGTCACATGCAGGTCACCAACAGCCACACACAGCACTTCTCCATGGCCCATCTAACCCACACCCCTCCTGACTCACACACATGCTGTCAACTGTTTGGCACAGCCTAGGCCTCTGGCACTCCCACACCACACCCTGTGCATGTGATGATACTTGTGCCACATCCCTGCCATCTGTGCCATCGATACAGGCAAATGCTACTATGTGTCTGATGCACAGGGTGTCTATATTGCTTGACATGTACTTGTGCAGTGCAGTATTGTTTTGCCATGTCATTTGTGGGCCACAACAGGTACTGTATACTGGCATGTGTCATGACTACACATCACACTTTGTGTATCTTTGTTGCATGATGTTGGACTGGCAGTAGTGTTACAGAATGACAGGTGTGTCACAGACCTGAGTATGTTCCTGTTCCAGGAGTTTGAGGGGGTAAACTTTGGACACATGGTGACAATACAGCAGCACAGGATGGCAGGGCAGCACAGCAAACATATGATGTCAGCAAGGTACAGCAGTATAAGTGCATGGCTACTAAGGTGCATATGTGTAGAACAGTCTATCAGGGACAATGGGGGCAGTCAGCATAATCATGCATTCATTGTGATAAGGTCTGCTACCCTTGCTATGTGTCACCTGGGTTTTCTGAACTGACAAATCTAGAAGGTGTGGTGATGGAGTTGTCACATCTACAAATATCCTGTGTCTGGGTCAGACAGGTGGTGGACATCAGTTATGATTATGCAAAGGAGGGCAATTTAGGGGCTGCAGCTAGTCACAGGGCCATAAAATGCATAACCATTGCATGAAGATTGCCCATATGGGCATGCCCTTAGTGCTGCAAGGGGATATATTTACACACACAGTCAGCTGATGTGGAATTAGAACCTTTCCCTATCTACTATTACACACTATAGCTCACAGTACTTATTGCATGCACCATGGAGTTCATCTAACATTAGATTGTCTGTCAATGCTCTTAAAGTGGATGACATCAGCAGGCCTTGTAGAGGAAGACAATGTAGAGGTCAGCAGCTAGGCACAGGGCCATAAAATGCATAACCATTGTACAGAGATGGCCCATATGGGAATATCCATAGTGCTGCAAAGGGATATATATATATATATATACATACACACACACACACACACACACACACACAGTTGGCTCTTGTGAGATTAGAACCCCTACCTATCTACTATTACACTCAGTAGTTATCACATGCACCACAGATTATGTCTGTTGTATATGGGATTGCAGGCACAGTACTTGTGGAGTATGCAAAGTATCCTTGTGTTAGACCGCATGTGTGGCCTGCAGAGCTTGGTACTGTTATTTTATCTAGTGTCCTAGGAGTGGGATACCTGTTAATATCCCTGCTATGTGTGTACAGTTACTAGTTGCAGTTAGATAGGCAACCATGTGACCAGGGACAATATGGACTGTCCAAGGCATGGATTAATACCATTGTGCATTACACCTGCTCACCTGTGTCTGTCTACAAGGTGCCATTCTGCAGGCACAGGGGTCTGTGGGTGAGTGAGTTTATGTACTGTTGCAGCCTTGGTCTGGTTCCTTCGGACAACTGTTGTGATGTGTAAGTGCAGACAACCTCAGCATTCAGAAGGTATGTGGGGACATCCTTACATCTCCAGACATATATATATATATATATATATATATATATATATATATATATATATATATATATATACATATATATATCACAAAAACCAACACCAACCTCAAAAGGTAACCAAGTCCATGAACGTCTTAAAATACCAATCCAAATAACAAAATGGACTCAGAGAAGGCTGAAAAATCCAGTTAAAAATGTTCCGTTTATTAAGAGAATATTAGCGCTTTCACAGACAAGCTGCTTCTTCAGATGTAACACAAAACTTCATCTCACACTGTTTATATACACATTATTGATTAATCACATGACCATACCATTCAAAAATTAAAGCAGCAATAACAAAACTATAAAAACATCATATATCATATGCACTCAAAAATAAATACATAAAAGCATACATAAAACATATATGCCTGTGTACATAAAAAATGCATAAAAAATACATAGAAAAAACATGATATATATATATATATATATATATATATATACACACACACACACACACACACACACATATATATACATATATATATATATATATATATATATATATATATATATAAATCTGACTAGTAGTCTAGCTTCTAACATTCACCTTAAGGATACCCTGTCATTGAGTCCATGTCCATAATCAGTCTACTGATACATTCAGCCTCCATCTGATCTGTGAGGTTTCTCGTATCCCCACCTCGGATACTTTTATATATCCTTCCCATAGCCATAAACCTAAAACAATGGTTGCTGTCTGTATCACTAACGTGTTTTGCTAAAGCATTTGTAGCACTTTTTTTACTAATATGATACACATGTTCCTTAATTCTGTTTCTGAATGCCCTATCAGTTTTGCCAACATAAAATTTACAGTGTACTGTACAGTATGCATGATAAACAATGTGGTTTGAATTACAAGTGGCATGTACTGTAAAGGTGTATGTTCTGCCTTGATCTGGATGTACAAAAATGCATGAGCTATCTATATATTTACAGGCTGAGCATTTACCACAGGGAAAAGAGGCTTTAATACTGGCTTTGTCACTATACGTCTTGGGATAACACGATTGTCTCTTAAGGGACTTCATGTTTTTAACAACAAAAAATGGGTGATCGTCAGTCATTCCCCTAATTTCTTCATCTGTTGTTAAAACATTCCAATGCTTTCTAATAATATTCATATATCTATATACATCATTGGAATAAAATAGGGGTACCCTTAATGTATTAGCCCTTTTTAACTCCTCTTTACTTTTAGTATTACATGAGTGCTCAGAGAAATATGGTTTCGCCTTTTCACTTCTTCAATAGCCACATTGATCTCATTCTTTATATAGCCTATATCATTAAGAGCTACTTCCAGAGATCCAACTTGTTCTATAAAATCTTGGTCGTGCACATTCAATCTAGAGACTCTAAATGCCTGATTTTTAAGAAAATTTCTATATTGGAGATGCATGCTCTCCCTAAATAACAAATGGTTACAGTGACAGGGTTTTTATATAACTGTGTAGATATCATACCATGTCCCTCAGTATTTACTGTAACATCTAATAAATTAATACTCCTGTAGAAGACCTCAGAAGAAAAATGTAAATAAAGTAGTAGTACTATGTACCTTTCAAATTCATAAAAACTGTTCAGTGGACCTGTTGCATAAAAGAAACATGTCATCCACAAACCTTTGGTAAAACACAATCTGTTTTCCATATGGTCCTTTTAAAACAAACTGTTGCTCCCAAATGGCCATGACTGCATTGGTGTAACTATTGGCACATGACGTGTCCATAGCCATGCCATGAGTCTGCCAATAAAATGATTCATCAAAAACAAAAACATTATTCTCCAGAACACATTTCAATAAAATGCATGCCATTTCTATTTTACTGTCAGAGAGACCACTATATATTCTCATGAATGCCTTGAAATTGGTGATACCAGCAACACTGGGAATTAGTGTAAATGAGGATACATCAAGTATTGCCATCAACAAACCCATCTCACCTGTCCACTTTTGAGCATATAAAAATCAATAATTCAAAAAGTGTTGTGTATCTTTTAAGACCCGAGGAAGCAAATTTAATACCGGTCTGACAACCTTTTCTATGAATATATACATGGGTTCTGAAACCCAATTGCACCCAGAAACTATGCGGCACAAAGGAGGATGTACAGAATCCTTCTGCAACTTGGCCAATCCTTGTATAATAGGTACCAATGGGTGCTGTACAACTAAATAATCAAATAATGCTTTATCTATCATACTTTCTTCAAGTAGTTATTTAAGCAACTGCATGATATTGTTAATCATACCATCAGTAAATCTTTTACTGGTTCTAATATAACATTTGTCATTTGATAACATGGTAAACATTTCATTTGCGTTCCAACTTCTAACTAGCACCACAATTGGTCTGCCTTTATTGGCGTGTCTTATAACTATCTCAATATTGTTCTGAAGACTTCTGACAGCTGCATTTTGTTCTTTAGTAACATTAAACTTATCATTGCATTTAAAATTAGAGGCATTCATCTTATAGAAATCATCTAAACATAACTTCTCGAACGCATTTACCAGTGGGTACATAAGTACTTGTTTTTTTAAAAACATATTGTCCTTCATTAATGACATTATTTTTATATTTCATTTTTAGCATTACATTCCTGGTAAAAGTCTTAATATCAAAGATTACCTTTGTAAACTCAGAGTTTCTAGTAGGAATGAATGATAGCCCCTTCTCAAGGACTTCCTGTTCACTCTCTGTAAGTTCATAAGATGATAAGTTCCATATTAGGCTGTTCTTGTTGCAATCAGCACCTTTTTGATGTCCAGAGGCCCCTCTAACTCTCCTTCTGGTTTCCTTTTACCCTCGTCCAACTGCGAGAATGTAACAATACACAGGGTGACAGTCTGCATACCTCTCACTGTACATGTTTTTGCAGAATGTCCAACATTTCACTCCATATGTCTTGTCTGTTCCTCATTCATTTGTGGTGTTCTGGTATAATATTATATAATGCAGTCACTGAATTGTACTAACTACTGACACATTTAAGTGATGGCCTTTACATCCTGCAGCTATTCTGTTCTGTTGCAACCTGCTGTTATACTAGTCATCTTCTCGGTTCATCAGAGCATGTGTAATGTCTGTCTGTTGTTTTGGGCCTTTGTCCTCCCTTTTTCTCTGAATTTGTCCAGCTTTCTTGCAGTAACACATTGAGGGGTATGACAGTCTGTGGGAATACCACCATACAAGTAACTGACATGCACAAGATGTGGATGCTGCCAAATTCAAACCATCAACACCATCACCCATGCTAATGTCCCTAGCCCAGTGAGCCACACCAGCCATCAGACAGAGCAGTGCCATTCCTCACATAATCAACAGCATACAGACATACATTGTCACCCTTGCATTACGTAATACATACAACATGTGGCCTGGTTCTATGTCACAGCCCTGTAACTGGCTGGTCTGCTGGTATATAATTACAGATGTACTGTTACAGCAGTTGTATGGGAACACCGATGTGTTGGGGGTGGGGGGAGAACAGCACATGGTCTGCTGGCATAGACAGTAGTGCAAATATCATGTGACCTCACTGTTTAACATCTCCCTTGACTGCTGTAGTGAATATTCCAACCATGAGGCCTAGTGAATATTACAGAACACATCCTATTGGCCTGGTTATCTGTAGTCGCATGTGGATGTTACATCTCTCCAAATAGCCCACTATATTCCCTTGCATGTATGCAGTGGGTCCATACATACAACAGCATATTATACTACTCCTTACGAGTGGTGTATAGGTTTGTGACTAACCTTGCGAATTCAGCAGTTGACAGAACTGTAGTTCAGGGCTGACTCTGTCTAATGCACAGAGTACACAGCCAATACATGGTTAGGTATAGGTTGTGTGGGTTGCCTGGCATCATTTTTACTATATGTATGTGAGTCAGAGTAAGGTGTCAATCCCTAGGGCCCTAGGTTGTCAGTGCATGTGCTATGTTTTGTCTCTTGGCCAAGGCCAGGGCATACTGAGCATGTCTACGTCTGCCTACAGGGACATCCTCAGGGGTTTCTTCCTCCGAGTCCCCCAGTTGGTATGGCTGTGGGGACCTAGGCACTGGTGGAGGGCTGTGTATCCCTTCCTTTTGCTGATCCTGCTGCAGTTATTTCGGCAGGATCATATTGTGTAGCATGGCATATACTGTGAACATCTGTGCACATGTGCAGGGCACCGGAACCGTGGCTTCAGCTGCCCAAACACACGCTCTATAATGTTCCTAGTTTGTGCATGTGCCTCATTATGGGATTCTTCTGTGGGTGTGTGTGCATCCACAGTTCCAGTGCAGAACCAGCATCCCCCAGTAAATGGCCATGCAGGATGTCCCCCCTAACAAACATCTGGTACAGTTTGATGCATGCCAGATATGGGAGACATGATAACTGACAGGGCTTACAGCACACACATTCATGATAATGCCCTGGGCATTGCACATGACCTAGCAGTTGATGGAGTGATAGCCCTTGTGGTTGACGTAAATTCTACCCTCCTCACTGGATGGTGCCTTGATGTGTACATGAGTGCAATCTATGGCACCCAGTACCTCTGGGTAGTGTGCTACGCGGTAGAAGTGTTGCATACTGTTAGCCCTTCCTTCAGGGGTGTGGGGAAAATGTGCTCAATGGCATGTGGTAGCATAGCATCCAGGAACGGGTGGAGTTCCCTGGATGCTGATGTCTGCGAGACCCCTATCATGTCCTCAGTTGGTCTTTGGAAAGTACCTGTAGCTAGTATCCTAAGCGCTACACATACCTTTGTTTCTACTGGGATGGGTTCCCCTCTGTTGGCTCTAGGTCTGAGTCCAGGGAGGCAAAGCTCAGTGAATTCTTGTAGTATGTCCCTGTCCAACCTGTAGTGCTCTATAATCTCCACCTCATGTAGCCCCTGGAAGGTTATCCTGGGTCTGAACATGCTTCTCCTTCTCAGTCTAGGCATAGTCAGCCACAGTAGCAGCAGCAATGACCTCAGCATCTAGCACATACAGATGTAGCAGACCTGCAGCAGTCCCTAGCATTCCTTCAATTAAAAATCCAAATCTGTATTCCACTGGTGCAGAGTATGGGAGTGAAATCAGATTGCAGGGTGGATGCAGCCTTTATAGTGCTCTGCTGTAGGTGCAGCTTTTGTGATTTGCTACCTATGATGTATTCCACCTGCCAAGTACATCCTTAAGGACTGTGAATGGCCATAGTTTAATTGAAAAAGGGTTCATCAGTAATTAATATACTATTGGCTTTCTCAGCCAATTTTTTTTTTTTTTTGGACAGCCTTCATCGCACAGCACTGCTGCTCGTCTCGCAAACACATTCCGTGAAGGTAAACAAAGCTTAGCAGCCAGTGTACCCCCCCCCTCTGCTGGACACAGTGGTACACTGCGCAAACAGGCACCACAAAGGTAAACAATGCTCAGCAGTCACTGCATAAACCCCATGAAAGCGCATGCTCAGCACGACGGCACGCATGCAAACATGCTGAAACATGTGCCGTGAAGTTAAATAAATCTTAGCAGTCAGTGTACACACCCCCTGCTGAGCACAGTGATGCACCACGCAAACAGGCGCAGCTGATCTCCAATGAACTTACAAATCCTCAGACACACCCCCCTCTTGATATCAGCTACCTCTTCTCTGGACACCAGCACGGTTCTGTGTCTACATGAAAGAGATCTGCAGACACGGATACCCATTTGAGACATTCAGTAACCCCACCTCATCTGCATAGGAATCTGTGCACACAACCTGGACACTACACGATTCCAAGCCCTGCCTCATTTGCAACAGCATCATTCTGCCATTGTAGATATTCCACACAGGGTCCTATAATACATTACTGTCACATACTACTAAATTTGTTTTTTACAATCTTTTTTATTTATTTTTTCATAACAGCATGTTTGCACACCGCAGTGTGCTATGCAAACATACACAGAACATAAAAAAATATTTTAAAGTATTTTCCATACGGTTTTGAACACACGGTGGATAATTCTGCACATATACTATCTGATTTCTGTCCATATAACTGCACTTTTCCAGCCCCTGTTCTCTCTTTAAATTCCTGTACATGGAAGTTTTCTGTATACACTATGGACACCAACACAGGGTCTGCAGGACTGCCTACCCACTTGCTGGATCACTCTACCTCCCTCATTTGCATGCAATTCACCTACTTATGAGGTGATTTGCATGCCACTAATACTTCCATGTTGGAGTGTGTGTGTGTGTGTGTGTGTGTGTGTGTGTGTGTGTGTGTGTGTGTGTGTGTGTGTGTGTGTGCGCCATCCAGCTCTGTTTACTGGATCACAAGCCTGATTAGTTTAATGTAAGCAGTGTGCCACGATGCCTACATGGAAAAAAGTCCACGTAGGCTTTATTAAATTCCCCAAAGTATTATTTTTTTATTTATTTGTTTCCCCTTAAAACTTGTTACTAGATCAACCAAGGGTCTAAATGCAGTCATTCCCCTATGTAAGAGTAAGAAAAAGCACATTATTTTTTCTTGTATCATGCTGTTTTGACCAGACTTGTCTTCTTATTTTACACTGCAGTCCCTACATTTCCTAAAACTGAACAATGAGAAAGAAAGAAAGAAGAAGAAAAGAAATGGAGGCACCTGTTTACTTTAGTATCCCTACTACACTTAAAAATAACAGAAAGCTTTACTTTATAGCGTGCAGGTTATGTTATACCTTATAAAAATACTACTGTTAAGAACAAAATGTTTTACTTAATGTTTTCCTTCCTCTTCCCCCTCCTAAACGTTCTTCCAAAAATAAAAGACATGAAGTAGGGCACATGCTTTGGAGCTCCCTACAAGTTTAACAAAGCCAAAGAAGTCAAATATTTCCAGGTTTTCTTATTATGTCATGTTTCACAAATCTAATTAATGCTTTGTAATCCAACATTAATTTGTCAATTTCCGAGTTGCTGGTTTTCTTCCTGTTGATCTCCATCTCCCAAATCCAGTCTCTGTTTCATTTCCAATGTACTCCCTGTTTTTCTAGTCAACTCTTGTGCTTTTTTTGGTCTATCATTTTCCTTTGAAACATTGGAAAAGGTTTCACTGGCACAGTCTTTCTATGGGCTTTATTATAGAAAAAAAAGAAACAAAATCTCTTTCTGTTTGATAGCTCACTTTTTGTTTTTCAAACTTTTTTATTTCCTCTGTAGCACATTCTACATCGAAATATGATTTTTGACCCTCCAGGAAAGAATATTCGGAAAAAAGCTGAATACATCAGCTCAAATCTCACACCTACTTCTCGATATTCCCTGATTACTGGAATATATCTACTCCTCTTCTGCCTGGTGTACAGTGAGTAATCATTTCCAGAAACACTCTGCTGTCTCTATCTTTTAGAACTTTGTCCTTCTGCCATAGCTTTGTCAGAATCAACTCTTTTTTTCTGGTAAGATTGCATCTTTACTATTAAAGGTTTAGGATGCTTTCTCATGGCCAGGTTTGGAGCATACACGCAATAACTCCAGCTATGGAATACCAGTCCAGTTGCTTATTTGTGCTTTCATAAAATTAATGCAGTCTGTTCCTTCCATCATCTCTGGTACAGCAGAAAATCTCAGGTTTTCTCTTCATGCTCTGTCCTCTAATTCTAATTTTTTTTGAAACATCTCTTCTTGGGGAGTTTCAAACTCAGCCAGCCTTTTCTTCATTTTGACCCCTAATTTTTGCAGTTTTCTCACCTCATCTAAATATCTGTTTAAAACTTCTTCCAATTTTCTATCCTTTTGTTATTTGAGTTGATATACTCCGTCAGTGTTTCATTTATTTTAATCAGCTCTGAGTACATTTGACTTATTTTTTTTCCTCTAGGTTATTGGAAGTCATGTTTTGCACCAGTGCTGGAGCTTTCAGTGTATTTTGCTGAACAGTTGCAGAATTCTTCTGAGTCAATTCTTTCTCCTCACCTTTTATGACTGATTTTCTTTCTGGTTTTCTGAATTTCTTTTTTGCTGGCATTCAGGCATTGCACTTACTAACCACTTACTGAAATGTACCCAAAAAGACAAATTCACTGGCTCTCTTTTCTGAGTTTCTGTTTTCACACTGGCAGAGCTAAAATTAAGCTTCTACTCAGTCTGCAGCCATCTTGCTGTTTTCAGGGGTATATTTTTGTGTCTGCTTAGCAACTGGTGTAGGTGGGATGAAAGTCAAATATAAATACCATATTTTTCCACATTCACTTTGGGTCTTTAAGCCTTACTCACCACATGACTGTGTGTTTATAGTAGGCAAATTCCAATTTTAAGGCACTATTAAAAGCCAAAGTTAATGTGCTAGAGTAAAAGAAACTGCCATATGTGCACTGGCGTAGTACCAGAGTTGGATCCAGCACTAGGCAACCTAGGCAGTACCTTAGGGTCTACTAGTGGGGGGGGGGGGCACGACTGCCACAACACTTCATTTTAATAAAAAAATAAATAAATAAATTGCATGTCATGTCTTCCTTCTTTAAGGGTATTCTTCTTTAAGAATGCTCTCTACGTCTGTGTGTGCATCAACACCACACACGCACGCACAAACGCGCACACACGCGCACACACACACACACACACACACACACACACACAGATATTTAAACATTCATTTTCCATGCATGTGATGTGGGATTCAAGCTTGCTTGTGCAACATTTCTTCTTCTTCCGTCTGCAGAATTTAAAGCTGACAAGGTGATCATGAAATGAACATTTCTTTGGTAGTGTAAGGTGTGTGTGTGTGTGTGTGTGTGTGTGTGTGTGTGTGTGTGTGTGTGTGTGTGTGTGTGTGTGTGTGTGTGTGTGTGTGTGTGTGTGTGTGTGTGTGTGTGTGTGTGTGTGTGTAATGTCCTACTTAGGAATGGCAGGTTAGTTATCTGGTCTGGCTTAAACCCTGTCTCTTGGTTACAGGAGACAAGAACCTGAATCCTGTACATCAACTACCAGACTGCTCAAAGAATATGAGTTTTAGTGTATTTTCAAGGAATTGTGATCTTCAAAGGAAGAGAAGTTTACTGCTGCTCTTGCCAAGTCTGTTTTCAATGTGCAGCTGTTGAATTCAGCAAATGGTCATCACTGGTCATACAATAGTGTTAGTAGCATAACAGGAGATACATTTAGCGCAGAAGGCTGTAGGTTCTACTCCCACGCTATGTAGATGGATTGCTGATACTATGGTGCACTTTAAGGGGGGTGGAGTTGCTGCCATTCTGAGCATGTCCTCTTTTAGATGAGTTGCCTAACCACTGTGAATCCATTGTGGCTTTCCCATCCATTTCCTATTGCAATATTACCAGCTTACTTTTTTTTAATGTAACATAATAATTTATTGTTCAACGGCAGCAGGCAGTGAGTGAATTTTTAGATGAAACACCAAAATATAAAGCTGTTTGCCAGCAGCAACATATTCATAAGTTACAGATCTCTTTATTGTGAAATTATTCAGATGACTTTTACTTCTGCTTACATAGTTGAAATGTTCTGAAATGGGCAGTTTTGTCATTACTGGCTCATATGTTTTGTTTCATTGCTAATTAAAACATACTCTAACAAGTGATGCTGTATTATACAAAAAACACAATTTAATACAATCAAGAAGGTGAATCAAAGACCACTTGCATGTATGCATGTTCCTAAAAAATGTGTGCAAGGGGCCTATGGTTTGAAAACAGCACAAAGGTAAACGTAATCGGCCACTGGCTAGGTGCATTTTCTTTGAATGTGGATTTGAGTGATCTTTCAAAGAATGCCAGTTTCAAGGGCAGATCATTTTACTGTTCATGGTAATTCTATTTTCATTGTGAGACTGTATTGCTTTGTTTGGCAAATGGGTATCGGAGTGTGTGTTCTATAAAATTTGCAATAAAAGGTTTAAATGAAATCCAAATATGTGTAATTATTGCAGAAGTAATGAAAATAGTATCCACAGTGACAGGTTTGAACAGTGCTTATGATAACTGGGGAGAAGTAGCCAAAAAAGGACACTGGAATGGCTGTCAGGGGGTGGGGGCTGCTGTGTGTGTTGGGGGGACTGATGCATTACCCTGCCCAAGATCCCATTTTACCATGATCCGGCTCTGATTAGTACCCCAAGATAGTTCCAAGCATATATTTTATCCCTAATAATGAACAAAATGTTTTATCACCAAATAAAAAAATAGCTAGCTCAAGTACAGTATACACAAAGGGATTTATATTCACACATGAATATGCAACATATCGAACAGCAAGATATCAAACACCCAGAGGGCTACGTGTTCTGAAAATGCCCTCGTATGGAGATAGTTTCCCTGAATTGTTGAAGCGATGGCAGGTACTTAACCTGCAACTCAGTCTTGGTTATATGCACCTAATCACTGAATTTTTCCATTCGGAAGAGAAATTGCTAGCTAAAGAGATAGATGGAATGTTTTTTGCACTACGTGATTCTTTCAAGGGGAATATCTATGCAGAGTTAATTGATGAGCTACTCTGTAGCATATCTTTGTATGAACATAAGCTAGAGAGTGATAAGCTCAAGAAATTAAAAAGAGATTCCATGGAGTTTCAAAAAGGCCATCTATTTTCTTGGCCTAAGGAGAATGAGCCAATGAGGAGTCAAGGAGGAAGTTCTGAAGGCGTTGCTCATCCTATAGCGAATATGTCACACTAAGGAGGAAGTTCCAACCTGTAGGATGTGATAGAGGATGCACGCTTGCAGGAGAGCCAGATAGATAGTATGCCAGCACAGGGGGCACTGAGCATGGATAAAGAACCTAATCCAAATTTAAATGTTATGGTTCAGAGCATGACCAAGTAAATTTAAACCAAGAGAATGTAAAACGGCTGCTCGTTGGTCCCAGTAAGCTGATATAAACCACAAAGTTGCTATAAAGTACTCGAAGGAGTAGTATTGTTTGTAAGTAAAAACTGAAAAGATTTTAACTCTGTTTTTAATAAAAAATAAAAGCGTTATTTGTAACTAACATTTAGACTAGGAATACATTTTCCACTGTGTATCCTTTAGTTGTTAATTAATTAACCAGTCTACGTGGAATGACGTGACTATATATGTGGATTTTTGGCTGCACCATTTGAATTCTGTCTTCTGAGGAAGCTTCAACTGTGTAGCGAAAACGCTTTTATTTTTTATTAAAAATAGCATTAAAATCTTTTCAGTTTTTACTTACAAACAATACTACTCCTTCGAGTACTTTATAGCAACTTTGTGGTTTATATCAGCTTACTGGGACCAACGAGCAGCCGTTTTACATTCTCATGGTTCAGAGCATCACTAATCAAGAGAATGATAGATATCAAACTGAAGTTAACTCTGTTAGTGAAAAGGCACCCAGTTGTAAAACCTAAAGTGCATGCAGGACCGAGTACCGATCTTTTAACTGAAAATGTAGAGTGCCTGGTGTGCTCTAAATCTGAGGATTCTGTTTTTTTAGAAAAAGTGCTATCTATATAAAAAGAGAAATGGAAAGGGCGCTCACACAGCAGACAGTGCAGACCCAGGATAGGGTCAGATTCTTCAATGAAAAGAATAAAAGCAGACCAGAGAAACTGGTGACAGGTGACTTAATTTTTAATCTTTCATCTTTTTTTACTGACTGATGAACAGGCTGCAGTTTTAAACAAAGGGTTTTCATTTGTACCTGCAGTTAGGACAAATTTGATGGATGTTCTTTTGGACCTTAAGTTATTTGCGAGAAATGTAATGCTTAAAGTTATTTTCCCATAGATGATATTTTTAAAAACCAAGTGTTTTTACTCCTGAATCTCTACCCTCTTTAGAGGCTTTTGTTAATTTATGTGAGAAGGACCTGAGGGAATGTTTTTAAATAAATATAATGGCACTATTTTCTACAATCTGACACCCAAAGAAATTGAAGCACTTAATGAATTAACTAAAGTGCAACAACTTATGATTAGGCCAGCTGACAAAGGTGGTGGGATAGTGTTATTGGACAAAAGTATGTATAATGAAAAAATGTTTGATATGTTAAATGATGAAGCTGTGTACATGAAGCTGCAAAGGTTTCAGGTTACAGGGATTATAAATAGGTATAATAGGTATAATTTTTATCTTTATGATTTATTAATAACCAATCAGAGTGATTATGCTTTATGTACCTATTTTTCAGTTGAACACCCAAAGATACCCATCATCTATGGTTTGCCAAAAATCCATAAAGATGGTGTTAATCCTCCATTTCCATCCATAGTTTCAGGTAGAGGTTGGTTAATGGAACTGATTTCTATATATGTAGAGAAGCAACTTAGGCTGGTTCTGGAATCCATTACTACTGTCCTGAAAGATTCCAAACAGTTTCTGCAAGATTTATATCAGTGGTCCAATGAGTCTAAAGATCTTAATAATGCTATTTTTGTAACACTGGATGTTAATTCGCTCTTTACTGTTATCCCCAGTGATGTAGGGATAGAAAGTATTAGGATGTTTTTGACAACAAACAGTACGTTCTCCAACTCAAAGGTGGAGTTGATATGTGCATTATTAGGCCTAATATTAGACGTTTTTATTTTTGAGACAGACTATTTCCTACAGAAACTAGGAGTTGCAATGGGCATGGCTTGTGCCAATTCATATGACAACATAGTCCTAGCCCATTGGGAGTCACAATCGGTATTTGCGGACTCTGGATTTGTTAAACATGTGAAGTTCTACAAACGTTTTGTGCATGATGTTTTTCTTGTTTGGCAAGGTCCATATGACTTGTTGGTTGAGTTTATTGATTACGTACAGAATACCAACACTTTATTTACATTTACTATGCATCATTCCATGGAAAGTATTGATTTTCTAGATACAAGTGTGAGTAAGGAAGGATTGGATTCAATGTTGACTAGTATGTATAGGAAACCCTGCAGGAAAAACAACATTCTGCATAACACCAGTATGCATCCTAAGCATATCCCTAGAAATGTGGTCAAGAACCAAGTCGTTAGGGTAATGTGTCTGCGTACAGATGCAGTTTCTTTAAGGAAAGCACTAGATGCTTTGCGTGTTGAAGTACTAGAGCGTGGTTACAAAATAGAAGTCATAGAGTGAGCAATTGAACAAGTCAATAGTAGTAGTGTTAAACCCTATTTTTCAAGTAGATTGGTACATCAAACAGAGAGTATGCAAGTTAGAGAGGAAAATGGCTTGAGTAGAGTAGCTTTGACATATTTAGTGATATAAACAGAGTATGTGATATAGTAAAGAAAAACTGACCAATACTCCTGGCGGATGATAGTATTGGTAAAGTGGCTGGTGAGGCCCCATGCTTTACATTAA
This sequence comes from Protopterus annectens, assembly GCF_019279795.1. Taxonomy (NCBI): domain Eukaryota; kingdom Metazoa; phylum Chordata; order Ceratodontiformes; family Protopteridae; genus Protopterus; species Protopterus annectens. The sequence continues at coordinate 110,060,412 of NC_056744.1, forward strand.
AGAATAATAAAACCCTTAAGCAGCGACTGTGTTATAAGTGTACCAACTATGATAGGGTACAATCTGAGCGCAGAGGAACCTATGCCTGCAGATCATGTAAGGCTTGTAAATACATCTGGTCAGTGACATCTGCAATATACCCCAGGACCCAAAAAATCTTGAGCTTCGATTCTATGCAGACTGTACTGATAAGAACCTTATATATTGGGCACAGTGCACAGCTTGTGACATGTTTTATAGTGGGAAAACCAACCGTACATTTAAGGAAAGAGTTTTGGAACATATTAATGACATATGCAACAGAAAGCATACCAATGCATTAGCTAAACACATTTTGGAATTAGATGATACCCAGCACTTTAAATTCTTAGTTTTACAAAAAGTTAGTAAAGATATCAGAGAAGGTGAGATTATCAGTGCGACAGAGTATATAGAATTAAGATGGATCTTAGATTTTAAGGCAAGTGTTTAACCTGGCCTTAATAATGCTGTGTCTTTAAAGCCAGCTCTGAAGAAGAGGGGCTTACATCACCGAATAATGTCATGTGTTTGTGCCTCATTTATTTGATTGGTAGAGGTGTTTTATTTAAATGATTGGGAGTGATTGTTGTTTCTATGGTCTGATGAAGCGGAAGTGCCACGAAAGCCCTTTCCAATTTTTTATTTTTTATTGTTTCTGTGTTATTAAAGAAAATTGATATCCTTATTTCAGCCTGGTGGACATCTTTTTACTTTACTATTATCTATTTTGGATTTTGTCTCGGTCCTGGTATGCTTTTTTCTATTATTTTAAGATCTCAAACACAACTGGTCAATCACCAACCATTTGAAAAGTGGTCCCCTGCACCCTTACAACCCCTGCTAAGTAATTACATACTTTAAGTCTGATATCACACTGCAGTGGGGAATGGGTATATTTCCCAATCCTCAGTGTACTTCAATCTTGCACAGAAAAGAAGCTTTTACATGCCATAAGCAGATTTTCGATCAGCTATGCGGGCTTTTTTTTCTGTTCAACAAGTTAAATTGTCAATGATTTACAGGTAACTCATATATTGTAAGATAAAAATAAATGATCTTTATACTAAACAAAATAGTAGCTTCCTTTGCCACAGTGTCAGAATAACACTAGCATGTGCAACATTTTATAATCCAAAAAAAAAGAAACTGCAGAAAAACATTACTGTTTGGAATACCTACATCAGCGGAAGGAGGGAGGTTAGCTTTATTTTTACACTACAGTCCTCAAAGATCTAATGTTATGGTACCTACCTTGCACAGCTGCACGGTCACAGTAAATCATAGCATTCTGTCACATTTCAAAGAGTACCATATTATCCTCAGCATGTGGAGAAATTACTGATCAAGCTAGAAATTACTGTAATACAAACCCTGAAGGTTAAAGACTATTAAACCAAATGGAAATTCTAATAAAAATATAAATAGATGAAAACTGCCCTTTAAATAGATAACCTGTGCCTTAAGATTAGTTACTACTGTATGTGTCATATACTAAACATAGTAACCATAATTACAAGAGGGGCTATGATCTTCCTGAAGGTCAGGCAAAGGAATTTGAATGCAAGAATGATTCATCAATAACACAGCAGTCTTCAGTAATCAGCAAAGTATCTCTGCAGTGCACCACTGTCACAAAAAGTAAGGCTAAATTTAAAGATATAGCAGAAGCAAATGTAGGAATATTTAGAAGTAGAATCTGGTCAAATTAACCCATTATATCCAGTTATAATAAAGATCTTTATTTCAGAAGTATTCTGGAGTCTTTTCAGTGTAATGTATTATATGTCTTATAACTTATTGAAATACACATTGCCATCTATTTAAACAGTCTGTTAAGACTGTTGTTTTTCTATGTAAAAATACATAATATTCATTTTTTTAAAACGTAGAAAACTACTGAAATTAGAACTTGCCTGTTTATTTACATGAGAGTTACACAGGTCATGTTAAGCAAAACACTTTCTATTGTGTAATTCACTACAGTGCTATTGTCTGACCTAGAATGCAGATCTGATGAGACTAAGTAGCAGACAAGATGTTGTCTATATGTATCAGCTAAACAGGAGACTCTGACAATAACAAAGGGAATTTAGTGATCAATGAGTACCTAAAGTAAATATATTAATGATAAAAGATGGTTGAAAAAATTACAGAAAGTCATTGTCACATTACCAGTATTGACGGCAGATAGAAACAAATATTTTTTTGATTCTACTACTATTGTTTCCTGGTCGATATTGGCAGGTTTAACTGCCTAGCTCATTATCTGATCTTAACAAGTGAAAAAGGGGTGCTTAACACTTGTTAAGATTGGGTCTCATGCTATAGAAGCACTTAACCAATTTGTCTTTTTCTGGATATCAAAGCGTAATCACAATGCTCCATGTACTACAATGATGTTAAAAATGACACATTTATTTTTTTTATTTCTCTTTATTTGCAGTTATGTAACCATGGAGTCTGCATATAGAAATTGAGGGTATTGAGGCAAATGCCCATCTGAAAATACTTACCTGTAGCAACCAATTTAATTTCTATAGATAGTGAAGGGTTTTACATAGTGGACTTTATGTTATATGGTTTTGTGATATGAAGTAACAATGTGATACATCCTTTGTTGTAGTATTGGTGTATGTGATGTAGTCAAACTACTTTGTTAAATTATAGCAAGCATTTTATTGTGTGATTAAGTATGTGTTTGGCACTGTTTGATGCTTACGTTCTGCCAATTTATTTCTGGTACTTTTTATGAATGGATAAGGTTCGTAGTTTTTGGGGTTATTTTCCCTTTGTAGTGTGGGCAACAATATGTGTTTGCAACTACTTGCATGCTTGATTACTTTTATTTGACAGTTTTATAGTTAACAGTATTCTTGTATGACTTTTTATAAATCCATTGCAATATAATGAAACATAATAGGGTAGTAGGGCTATAGCATTTGTCTAGTTGTCACAATGATATAAAAAACAAATGGTATATCTAAACACAGACTTAAAATTGCTGTAAAAAGGTATAAGATAAAAAAATGACAACTGAAAAGTAAAGTAAGTAATGCCATTTCTTTAGTCTTATTGAAATGTATTGCATATTACATATAGCAAAATTAAAAATAAACTGACTGTTCTGCCAATAAATGACTTTGCTATTGAAAGAAATGCCATATGATTATCCCTTTTATAATAGGGAAATAAGGATCCTTTTCTTTCATTTTAGTACACATCTTCCAGTTATAACATAAGCACATATACAGCTATTAGTGGATAATTTTCCAATACACTGTAAGATTCAGAGACATGGCATGCAAAGCATATGGTTCATGAGTGGTCTGATGATTGAAGGTACTGCCAGCACAGCTGGCTGGAATTTTGTAAATAATTATATGTCATTTGTGAATATCAAACTGATTTATACAAGATGCTTGTGTTACAAATGTATTAGAACTGCATATCCTGTGTATAGCAAACTGATTTGTACAGATGTTTGTATTGATAAGGTATTTGTAAAGTGCTTGTGTTGAAATGTATCCACAGTGTGCCCTACTGGAGAGAATAGAAATGCACATGCACTGTTGTAACTGTTTAAATGTATATGTTTTAACAGAGGAAACTGGAAGGGTAACCTCAGTCCAGCAAACTTTAAAATATATCTGAAATTACATCACTTTATGGGCTAGGCCATAAAGATGCTATCTCACAGGTCTCGATGCAGCCAGAGACACAAAGCTTTCTGTATTGTCTTTGGGGTGAACTAATTACTACTCTGGAAGCTTGGAAATATGAAATTGTTTTATGACTTCTAGCACCTGCCACTGATTTGAGCAAAAGCCCTTGTAAAGATGCTATCTCACAGGTCTCAATGCAGCCAGAGACACAAAGCTTTCTGTATTGTCTTTGGGGTGAACTAATTACTACTCTGGAAGCTTGGAAATATGAAATTGTTTTATGACTTCTAGCACCTGCCACTGATTTGAGCAAAAGCCCTTGTATGTGTATTTTTACAGGCAGGTGCTAAATCCTGCCAGCTTCCAGCAATGGGGATTTGCATGGGAACTAGAAGTCAGATGATCAGAAGTGATGTCATTCTGTAAAAGTAATATTTTAGGTGCTTTTTTGAGAATTTTCTTAGTGAGACAGAGCATTCTGTTCTCTGTCTTGGGCCTGACAACAAGAAGGACCATTCACCACATCATCTGCCTAGCTCTGTTAAGTAAGTTATTAGGGAATAGTATAATTCTCTTAGATTCAGTCAGGAATATAGTGAAGCTTAGTTTAGATATTGTTTTTATTTGTCTGAGCCTGTCCTTCAATATTATCTTAAATATTTCCTGTGATTTTGAACTCTGATGTCACTAGGAATATATACTTTACTTTCTTATTCTTTTATTATTTATTATTAAATATATTTAAACCTTTCACTGTGGTTGATCTTTGTATAATTATTTAAGTTTTGTATATTTATTTGATGACACTGAGTGGGCCACTCCTAATAGCCTTGCTCTTGGTCAGACTACCATTTATATTAGTATTAATATTACAGAGTAAAATTGAACAACCTTTGTTAAGGACCTTAAAGTAGTTGGCAAGGGGTTCTGGTGGGAGTGATAACTACCTTACAGTCTGGGGAAAAGGGGGCATAGCTAGTAAACCTGTGCCAGCCTTTCCCAGGTGTGTGTGTGTGTGTGTGTGTGTGTGTGTGTGTGTGTGTGTGTGTGTGTGTGTGTGTGTGTGTGTGTGTGTGTGCAAATCAAATCTCAAAGAGTGTGTGTCAGCTACTTGGACAGGGATGTGAAGGACTGGTTGGACAGAGAGAATGTTGGAGAACTTGGCTTGGAACCCTGGCTAAGGACTCAACTCTATAGCTGTGCCAGTGGGGAGTCTTATTGGGGATCTGGAGAAAGAGAGACAAACCAGCCCCTGAACTGACTGTGTTCCCTGTGTGCTCTTAAGGGAAATTGTGCTTGATTGTGCTTGATGCAGAGAGCTGCATTTGGAGATACTGTGTGTGTACCTGTTATCCTTCCAGTGAACATCCCCCACTGGTGCCATTGGTGAGGACTGAGGTTCCTTGATTATTGACCCAGAGGTGGAGAGTCGTCACATATTGGTTGGTAGTGGTGGGATCACCACATCACACATTGGTAAACAGTGGTGTGGATATTGAACTCCTGTAGCCTGTAAGCAGTGGTCACTAAAGAAGGTGTTTGTACTCTCAAGCAGCCACATGGTAGACATTCAGAGTTTCATATCACAATAGTTTTATTTATTTTTTTTGTTAGCTTAGTTAGTCAGGGAGAGCAGGAAAGGATGTCAGCTTAGGACTATGGCAAGCTGACAAGGGACCAGTTGGCTGAGATGTGCCAAGCCAAAGGACTGAGGCATTCTAACCTGACTAAAGGGGTCATGATTGCAGCCTTAATCACAGCTTCAGCACAGACAAGCAACCAGGTAAACAATCAGACTGGCATTGGGGATGTACAGCTCCCAGAAACAGGACCGTTCAACTTTTCCTCAGAGGACTTAAAAATCCATCTGGAGTTAAAGAGACTTGAACTGGAGGCCAAATGTTTGGAATTAGAATCAGCAGAGAGGCTGAGGCATTTGGAGGTCAAAGCAGAATCACAGAGAGGCTGTGGTGTTTGGAGGCTGAAGAAAATGAGAGGCAGAGGCAACATGACAGGGAGATGCTGACTCTTTGCCATGGTCATGGAGGAAATGGGGAAGGGAATAACTGAACCCCAGAAGCAATAATGGTCAGTACATTTCTTCCACAATTTACAGAGGGGGATAATTTTTATAGTTTTAGTCATATGTTTGAAAAGGTATGTAAGCAGTATAATGTTGACCTAGGGCTCTGGGTATGGTTCCTGACGCACTTACTCCATGTTAAAGCTATAACTGCTGTTTCTAAATTGTCTGATATTGATTGTTTATACTATAACAAAGTAAAGAAATGTTTATTACAATATTTTAAGTTAACACCTGAAGCATATAGACAAAAAGTTTGTGAGCATAGGCAGATGAAAGTGTGTGTGAGTATATTGCTGAGTTAAACACTTATTTTCATAGGTGGGTGAGTGGGTCTCAGGTCACCACTTTTGATAGCTAGCAGAGCTTTTGGTGAAGCCTTTAGCACTTCGCCTGAGGGCATGAGAATCTGGTTGGCAGATAGGGAATGCAACACCACAGGTGAGCTGGGGGAAAAAGGGGATCTCTACTTAGCAAGCAGGGCATTACTGCACAGAATAGGGATACCCAGTGCTGCACATGGATATAAGGGAACCCATGGTGGGCAGCCTAAGCCCACCCAAATAGAGACCACCAGCAAAAGGGGAAGCCACTATTTCAGGTACATGGCCAGGAATTGGGGTTAATGATTTAAATGTAATCAGTGGGGCCATGTACCATATAGATGTCCACAGAGGCAAGGTGGGGAACAAAAGGTTAGTGAGCTAGTAAGTGGGAATAACAGAATGCCAGTGGTAAGTTATCTGGAGACAAGTGTACCAAACTACCACAAGAGATTATATCCTATCTTAGTAGATGGGAAAGAGGCCAATGCTAAGAGACACACACAGCCTGTAACCTAACCACTGTAAGCCTGCAATGGTTAAAGAGGAGCACTTCTTGCTTGGGCAGTCTACTCCATTCAGAGCTTTAGGAGGGACCCCATTCCAAATACCTTTGGCTAGGATTCACCTTGAGTGGGAGAGTGGAAAAGGAAGCAAGCAAGTAGGTGTGTTTTAGGATATCCCTGCAGATATCCTTAGGGAATGATTTTTATAATGCAGTACCTTGTGTGCATGCAGTTACACACAGTCAGGCTTGGAGACAGACATGTGGGTTTGGTAGCCTAGGGAGGACCCAGACAGACTGCACACTTGAAGCCAGGACTGGTGAGGTGGTAAATTCAAGGAGGAAGTTACCCTGTAGCAGGGAGAGTAAAGGTGAGCCACAGCTACTGGTGGGTACTGATGTTCCCTTGGACAGAGTGACTGCAAGGGCAGAGATGAGTAGTAGTATCCAGGCTGACAGTGAGGCACTGCTGTCAGAAGATACCAGACTTCCTGTGGAAGGGGAGCTGGGAAGGATTACAAAGAGAGAGCTGAAACAGGTTCAGTTATCATAACCTACATTACAAGGCTTGAAGGAGGTAGCAAAGGAGGCACCTGATTCTCAAGGAAAAGGGGATTCCGTATACTGGAACAAAGGGTTACTGTACAGAGAATGGACCTCTGAGGGAAGGCTAGAGGGTGAAAGAATACAGCAGTTGGTAGTGCCCAGAGCCTACCATCTGGCACTTCTAGCCATAGCCCATGACATTCCCTTTGCAGGTCATATGGGCATAAAGCATACCAAGAGACATATTATGCAGAAAGTTTACTGGCCTGGGATTACAAGGGATGTAGCAGGGTACTGCAGGACCTGTGAGTAGTGCCAAAAGTAGGCAAGGCAGGAGACAAGGTGAAAGCTCCTTTGGTGTCTTTGCCTGTGATTGAGGAGCCATTTCAGAGGGTAGCTACGGATATTGTGGGGCCTCTGAGTACTTCAATCTTCATGGTGCAGTGCTTATGGGAACAGTTTTTTTGTGTACTATTTTATTTTGGAATAACATCGTTGGATGCTATGAGTGATCTCCTGCTCTTTTGAGACTATGGCGACTACTCTTTAGTGTGTTTCATTTATTTAAACACCTACTTTACGGAACTGTCTTTTGGTTTAGTCATACACGAACAAAAATAACACGGACTGGTTTGTATGGAACTATATATAAAAAAAATATTGGACTTTTTTCACTTTTTTTAGTGAAACGAGTGGTTTATATATCAAGATATTTGTACCAACTGAATATATTTTGTTTTTGTATAATTCATACCAACTCTATTGTTTTTGCATACGAGTTAATAACGGAACATGTGTTATTTTTTGGGTATGAGTCACTTATATAGAAACTTCTAAAGGGGACATTGTCCTTGAGAAATGGGATACGAATTTATGCTAAATAATATAATACAAGACCGACTTATGTAAGGCTCAGTACATTGGATTATGGGCCTGAATATTGATGCTCTATTAGGATGTATGTATATAAAAACTCTTTCTAGCCTATTACATTTAACATTAGAGTGTTGGAAAAGACTATGTGAAATGGGGAGATATATATATATATACGCATAGATTAGCCTTGTGTTTTGACATGAATGAACAGTCGAATATGCTGATTATATTTGATCATAAAATGGCTACACTTTGTTATATCTCTTTGTTTCATGACATATGCTGGGAATTTTTTTCTTTATGAAAAGTTAGCACATATAATTTTGTGTGACACCTGCCTACGAGGAAGGTTTAAAAAAGTAAAATAGAACAAAATATACATCTTCTGAATTGCACAAATAGGGAAACGGTTTGAAGAAGTGTCTTTATACCTTTAATTTGTGCAATGGTGACTAATATTAATGTCCTTATTAGAAGGGTATGTTGTATAGTAGGGACATTAATGCTTCTTTCAAAGGAAGTAATAATATAATATATCTTTGTGTGCTAACATTTTTTCTAGTAAATAAGTGCTAGACCCATCATTCATATATCCTAGATTGCTTTGTCAAACTATCACATAAACTTTTATAGGAATATTGTTGATTGTTTTATATATGTGTTTTTGTCGTAAGATCAGCAGAAATAGCAAAACAATTTTGTATGATAAGGGGACAAATTTAAAGGACCATTGGATTGTTATTTTTTTAAAAAAAGTTTTTTCATTGGTTATGTTGGATACTTTGTCTTATTAATGGATCACAATATAGACTTACTGGACATATGGATCTATCAGGTTAAACCATTATAATACCATTGGCTAAATAAAGAAAACATTTTTAGGTCCTAATCAATCTCCTTAAATAATAGTGTTGGTTGATTTGGTTGAGAGGTAATTTTTGCCTCCAGACATTATTGTGGCTTCCCTTTTTGGACTTTTGGGGGTTAGTCTACTCATTAGTCATCTGTAGTGTTTACATCTTTATTATTAGTGCCTTATTGGACTTTTCCTCAGCTCTTGAACTTATTAGTGTGGGGCTCCCTTCCCCAATTTTCTGCTCTACTTCCATTAGGCGTGAGAGCTTTAAGCTAGGATAAGTTGGAATCTTATGGTAATGGATCTCCAAAATATACTACAAGGACTCTGTGCGGACAGAGATGATATTAAGATTTTTGGAATTGGTTTGGATAAAGATAATGCCCTGCAGGACAAAGGGGATCCAGTTGATGGCTGCAAACTAGTCTTTCATCAGTTGAGCAAGGAGATGAAATCTTTGAGAACCAATATATGGCACTTGAAATTGTTCAAGGCATATAAACATAAAGGTATCACACCACATGGTTTGAGGGTAAGGACCCAGCCCTTGGTGGGGAAACCAGATGATTTGCTCATGGAAGAATGGAACAAGGCACAACAAAAGGCCTCTATGTCGTTTGTTGAAGTCCTCACATCATATTATCAAAAGATTATTGAACAAAATATAAAGGATGTTACTGAAATATGTGAGGGCATGAAAAAATATGAGGGGACCCCACCTTTTGTTGAAGGCTTGGGAAAATTGTCCAAAGACTTGTTCAGTTTTGAAAACATTCTTAAAGAAAAAAAAGTTAAGTAAATTTCAAAGAGATATTGATGACTATGAGAGGGGCAGACCCTTTGAATTCTAGAGAGGGGTTAGATTTAATAATAGAAATACATTTAGTAAATCTAATACAAGAAAGAAAAGACCACGTTCTATCTTGAAAAAATCTACTCAAGGCCTTAGTACCTTGGGGGAAGAGTCATCTTTGACCGATACAGAGGGGGGCTATGTTAATGATTCTTCAGACCCCAAAAAAGTGCGTATCCAAGATAGCCCTTCTGGGGGAAAACACACAGGGATGGACGAAACACTAAGGTGCAAGACTTAGAAAACTTACTACAATCAATGATAAAGTAGAAGCACAATTTTATAACATACATAACATTTCTAGCTATGTATTGTCTGAGGATGAACAAAGATTACTCAATAAAGGACTGGGATTTGTACCCAGCTTTTTTGTAGAAGAAAATGTCTTTGCTTCGGATGTTATAGCGTTTTGCAGAAGACTTAATTTAAAATTGTTTTTTGGGTCAGGAGAAAATGTTGAAAAATCCAAAAAATGTATTGAATTTCATTTTCACAAATCCACATTTATGCCTCCTATGAATCGACATGTAGCCATTTTTCAAGAGGCTGTTCTCAAGGATTTAATTTTAGTGCATCTCAAGGTTTCAAACATAATCTTTCTAAGGGAGAGCAACAGGCTCTTAGAGGCTTAAACAATAATACTGATATTACTGTCCTCCCAGCAGATAAGGTTGGAGCTGTCATCATTATGGATGCCAGTTACTACTGGAATGAAGGAAAGGGACAATTGTCCAATCCTACTCATTATATAAGGATGTCGACAGACCCCACCCCAAAATTTAAAGAGGAAATTTATCTATTTTTGGAACAGGCTGTGGGGGGGGGGGTATTATCAGTATACAGGTCAAACAACATCTTATGGTTAAGGATCCTGCCCCACAATACCTTTACCTGCTGCCCAAAATTCATAAGAACCTAAAAACAGCCTCCTGGGAGGCCTATTGTTTCAGGGAGGGGGTCCTTAACTGAACCCATTTCAGTCTTCCTGACTCAATATCTACAACCATTATTACCTTACATCAGGGTGAGGTTGCAGGATACTACAGAGTTTTTACAAATTATTTCTGAATCACGAACACTGGATGTCAAATCTCTTTATACTAGTATCCCCCAGTGGGCGGGGTTACAAGCTTTGGATTATTGGTTAAACAAAACTAATCTATACCTGCCTGGATTCAACACCCTCCTCATTGTTCTGACGGAACATGTTTTGACCAAGAACGTGTTCTATTTCAGGGGAGAATGTTATTGGCAACAGCAAGGGACATCTATGGGGGCCTCGTTTCACCCCATATATGCGGACCTCTTTATGGGGTTTATAGAAGATCAGATTATATATGATGATATGCATAATATTTTTCTTCCTGAAATAGATATTTGGAGGCATTTCTTGGATGATTGTTGGATGATCTTGAATATTTGATGGAGTTTTTGGAATATCTTAATGAGAATCGATGGGGGATTGAATTCACTGTCACATATCAAAATAAAGAGATTAATTTTTTGGATGTTAGGATTTTGCACCTATCTGATGATACCCTGAGTAGTTCTGTTTATAGAAATATCCACAGTATAATAATTTACTTTATGCAATCAGTCTTCATCCTAGGCACACTATCAATAACATACCAAAATTACAACTCCTAAGGGTAAGAAGAATTTGTTCTTCTGACAAGGAATTCCAGTCAGCTAAACAAGATCTTGTAGCCAGATTTTTGAATAGGGGATATCGGACACCAGATGTGCACCGGGCCAGTTTTTGGGCTACCAACTGTGACAGATCAGGTTTGTAGCAATATAAAGATAAAAGGGCAGGATCTGAATCCATAAGGTTTGTTACGACATTTGGTAATAATGTTAATTTACTAAAGGATGTAATCAATAAACATTGGAACATATTAAAAGCCAATGAGGAATTGGGTTCATGTTTGCTTGACAAGTGCCAATTTTCTTTTAGGAGGGGCAAAACATTAACATCTTATTTTGCCCACTATAAAACGATATCAACAGGTTATTTTAACAAACAGCAGCTGTCTATCACAGGGGATAGACTTACTGGATCTTACCCGTGTGGTCAATGTAGCTTTTGTAAGTATATGTTCAAGACTACAGTTTTTAGTAGTAAGAACACTGGCCAAATGTTTGATATAAAATTTTTTGGCAACTGTAGTCAGGATTGGGTGGTATATTTGGTGACCTGTCAGTGTTCTGCCTTTTATGTATGGCAGACCTCTAGACAATTGAAACAACGTATTGCAAAACACCTTAGTGACATACTTCACAAAAGACTTACAAATGCCCTTTATAGACACTGTCAAACTCAACTAACTTCAAATTTATTATTATTGATCAGGTCAGGGGCAATAGGTCATCAAAACAGGGTTGGCATTCTATCTTAACGAATAAAGAGAGAAAATGGATTATTAAATTGCGAGCGTTATTCCATCCAGGGCTGAATGATAAATTATGAATTTTCAAGATAAAGATTCTAGAAAGAAAGGGATATATGTAGATATACTATTTTTAATACAAGGTCATGAGACATATACTATATTTTTGTATGCATATTTTGGTGTGTTTATTTTGTCAAGGAAGTGATGTCATAATGATTGACATGTATGCTATATAAAGAATATGGGAAATGAATGTTCTATCACTGAGGAAGGCATGTTGCCGAAACCGGTCTGAACTAAGGTGAAATAAATTGAGTATTTGATTGAGTCCCTGGTGCTGACTTATCTTTTTGTATGCCTCTGAGTACCCCAAGTTCCACAAGGAAGAGGTATATCCAAGTGGCAGTAGAGCAGGGTAGGTTTCCCAAGAGAAATACTGACTGACTGACAGAGGAGCCAATTTCATGTCATACCTGCTGGCTTATATGTGGAGGCACTGTGTGGTGAAGCACCTAAAGACCACCTCCTACCATCCCCAGACTAATGGTCTTGTGGAGAGGTTAAACTCTACACTAAAGGCCATATGGGCATTTGTAGACCTGTGTAAGAGAGAGTGGGACAAATATTTGCTCCATCTGCTGTTTGCATATAGAGAGGTACCCCAGGAATCCACAGGTTTTTCATCCTTTCAGTTGCTGTATGGGCATCGGGTGAGGGGACCTCTAGATTTAATTCAAGATGAGTGGGAGGGTGAGTGTGAATCTCGCAAGGAGTCTGTTGTGGCATATGTCCTAAACCTCAGAACAAGGCTCAGGGAACTCATGGGCTTGGCCCAGGAGAACCTGGCAGAAGCACAACAGCAGAAAAAAGGTTTGGTATGACAGGAATGCTTGAGCCAGAGAGTATGCTATGGGGCAGCAGGTTATGGTTCTCATTCCTGTCAGACACAATAAGCTGCATGCAACTTGTAAGGAACCCTTCAAAGTGTAAGGAAGGTCAGTGAAGTTAACTACATAGTAAAACTGCTAGGCCTCGGCAGAGGCCCAAATTGTACCATGTTAACATCATGAAACCTTACCATGATATAGAAGCCCTTGTGCTAAGTGTTTGCAGTAGAAGGCAGGATGAGTCTGAGGGGGATCCATGACTACAGGGAGCCAGCCAGCAAAATCCCAAGTTACTATGGTGGAGCCTAGGGTTGCAGGGCTATGATATGACAGTGCCGCACTGCAGTAGGGTTAGCAAAGCCAAGGCAGATGGAATCTCAAGACAGTGTATGGGCTAATATATTCCCAGATAGGCTCATTCCTCTCAAGCAATGTTTCTCAAGGGGCACTTGAAAAACTAGCTTAAATCTTTGAAGTAGGGGAGGTGTGATGATTGGAGGTACTGTTAGCACAGCTAGCTGGAATTTTGTACATAATTATATGTCATTTGTGAATATCAAACTGATTTATACAAGATGCTTGTGTTACAAATATATTAGAATTGTATGTCCTGTGTATATCAAACTGATTTGTACAGATGTTTGTGTTGAAAAGGTATTTGTAAAGTGCTTGTGGTTGAAATGTATCTACAGTGTGCCCTACTGGAGAGAACAGAAATGCACATGCACTATTGTAACTGTTTAAATGTATATGTTTTAACAGAGGAAACTGGAAGGTTAACCTCAGTCCAGCAAACTTTAAAATATATCTGAAATTAAATTGCTTTATGGGCTAGGCCATAAAGATGCTATCTCATAGGTTTCAATGCAGCCAGAGATACAATGTCTGTACCAGGAAGCTTTCTGTATTGTCTTTGGGGTGAACTAATTACTACTCTGGAAGCATGGTCTTATGGAATTGTTTTATGACTTCCAGTACCTGCCACAGATCTGAGCAAAAGCCCTTGTGTGTGTAATTTTACAGGTAGGGGCTAAATCCTGCTAGCTTCCATCAATGGGGGTTTGCATGGGAACTACAAGTCAAATGACTAGAAGGGTCTATATCAGCATTTTGAAAATGTACTAGTTCGAATCACTAAATATCGAACTGAAATGATCGAACTATTACATTTTCGAATGCCGATAAAAAAAAAAAAACACCAAAAAAAAAACTAAAGGGTGTAGGCTGGGAGGCAAGCTCCCCTGCACTCCCACACCCCTGCTACTTAAATATACCAACTCTGGGACCGCACTACATCGAAGTAAATAGAAATCTCTCCTTACAGAGATTTCTGTTTACTCATTCGAAGTTCTGCACTTTCTGCATTCTTGCAGCGACATTATCGTATTCGATATTGTCAGCATTCAAGATGCTGATAGTAACTCAACTAGAAGTGATGTCATTCTGCAAAAGTAATATTTTAGATAATTTTTAGAAGTCTCTTAGTGAGACAGAGCATTTTGTATTCTGTTTTGGGCCTGACAACTAGAAGGACTATTCACCACATCATCTGCCTAGCTCTATTAAGTAAGTTATTAGGGAATGCTATAATTCTGTTAAATTCAGTCAGGAATATAGTGAAGCTTAGTTTAGATATTGTTTGTCTTTATTTGTTTGACTCTATCCTTCAGTGTTATTTTAAGTGTTTCCTGTGATTTTGAATTCTGTCGTCACTGTGAATATATACTTAGTATTTTCTTATTCTTTTATTATTTATTAGTAAATATATTTAAACCCTTCATTGTGACTGATCTTTGTAGAGATATTTAAGTTTTGAGATTACTTGCATATTTATTTGGTGGCACTTTGTGGGCCAGTCCTAATACCCTTGCTCTTGGTCAAACTACCATTTGTATTAGTATTAATATTACAGAGTAAAATTGAACATCCTTTGTTAACAGCCTTAAAGTAGCTGGTGAGGGGTTCTGGTGGCAGTGATAACTACCTTATAGTCTGGGCAAAAGGGGGCATTGCTAGTAAACCTGTGCCAGCCTTTCCCAGGTGTGTAGGTGTATGTGTGTGTGTGTGTGTGTGTGTGTGTGTGTGTGTGTGTGTGTGTGTGTGTGTGTGTGTGTGTGTGTGTGTGTGTGCTCGCATGTATGCAAATCAAATCTCAGAGTGTCTGTGTTAGCTACTTAGGCAGAATGCAAAGCACTGGTTGGACAGAGAGAGTGAAGAAGCATGGCACGGACACACAGTACTCAGATAAGTACATTCATTTAATAAAAATATCAATAAATAAAAATAAACAACAGTATCAAAAATGTAGTAAAAAACAACAAAATAAATTACCACGATAAGAACTTCCGTCCTGTATTATGAAACTTCCTCAGATAAAACATCATTGTAATTACTACTTTAAATACAATTAGCCAGTCATATTAGTCAGTTAAACAAACCCTGAAGGAATAAACCAATCACTAGGAGTGTAGAAAAAACAGGCAACAAATGTGTATCCAACACACCCCTGTGATTGGTTAACTGTTTTTGATACTGTTGTTAGTTTTTATTTATCTTTGGTTTAGTTTGTGCTTGTTTTTATTGAGGTGTGTGGACAGAAAGAGTGTTAGATGTCTTGGCTTGGAACCCTGGCTAAGGACTCAACTCTATAGCTGTGGAGAGTCTCATTGGGGATCTGGAGAAAGAGAGAGGAACCAGACCCTGGACTGACTGTGTTCCCTGTGTGCTCTTAAGAGAAATTGTGCTTGATGCAGAGAGCTGCAGCTGGAGATACTGTGTGTGCACCGGTTATCCTTCCAGTGAATGTCCCCCACTGGTGCCAGTGGTGAAGATTGAGGCTCTTGGATTACTGTGGTATGCACTGCGTAGGGCTCATTAGTGGTATGCAATGCATAGGCTTCCTGTGGGTTGTTAGTGAGAAAAGGGAACGTATCATTGTTCAGAGAAACCTGTTGAACACAGTGTGCCAGCTAATATATTACTATGAGGTAGACACATTACTGGTGTCCTGTACATAAGCAAACAAGGCTCAGTCCATCAACCATAACATGTAGTGTGCAGTTCAGAAAGCTCCTTATCTTGCCCTACAGCCTGACCAGTACATGGTATTACCCTGGTTTGAGCTCCATATCCATACTGTGGAAAGCTGTAACAGAAGCCATCTGTGCACAGTGGTAACATGTACAGCTAACACTTTGTCCTGTCATGAATATACACTATTGTCATTCATGTGGTGAACAGAGATAGAGGTGAAATATTGCTCAAGTTGTTTTCTCAGCAAGAGTGAAGAGATATTGAGCTTGAATGGGGATATTTCTGAAAGGTGGTGGAAAAGGGGGACATTGTTGAGAGGTGGTAGTATTAGCTGTGAGGAAGTCCTGAATCCATTACACACAGCCTGTTCTCAGAAGGTAGTATCAGGAAATTATGATGATGGTAGACTTGAATATGTTATGGTAAACAAGGTCACTATGGCAATTAAACAGTTCCATGGTGGCAGTTCCACTGTGGCAAGACTTAGTCTGAAACACTAAAGGAGCTAAATGTTTTTAAGTTGTCATGATTAGCACTTATTTTCAGTGTTACACAGGACCTCTGACAGTAACTTTGGATTGGTAAAGCTGAGTTACTGATCGTGATCCTCATTTTCATGAGGTGTTCCTAAAACTGGTGAGTCTTGCAGCAACCTTCCATTCAGGAGGAGCCACATGAATGTATCTCTGATGGATTAGCAGCCTTGTTTTATAGGTCCATAGGTAGGTACTATGCTATCGGCCCGAGGGCCTACATAAGCCTAGCCAACAAGGTTCCCTGGCTTATGCCACCCAAGAAAGTTATTTTCCTGTGCCACTGTTGAGCAGAGACACAGAAGAGATCCCCTGGGTGTATTTCCTATTTCCCATCCACTCATCAAGATTTTTCTTGAAGAGTGCTAATGAAGAACTTTGCTTGACATAGATGGGTAGCCTGTTCCAGAGTATGGTAAGTCTCTGGGACAGGAATCTATCCTTACAGCATGTCCTGTTTATTGTGGTGACAAGGTTTAGGTCCCTAGAGCATGTAGCTTGGAGGGATTGGGATTTCTTTAGGTGTAGCATGTCCAACAGCTCTGGGTTTGACATAGCTTTATATGTTAGGCAGAAATCACCTCAGAGTAGGCGATATGCTATGGAGTAAAGCTGGAGTTTTTTGAGACAGTCAGTGTAGGGCATCTGTTTGAGGCCAGTAATCCTCTTTGTGAGGTACTTCTGTGGCCTTTCCAGCTGCTGCAGATGTCTTGTGAGGTACATTCCAAAAGGGGTTTTGTACTCTGTAATGGGTCTAATGAGTGTCGAGTAGAAGGGAACAATGACCTCTTTTTTCCTGGATGAGAACCCTTTTATGATGAGGTGTGCCATGTAGAAGGACTTCCTGACTACTGTGGCGATGTGACTACAAAGACAGACTACTGTCCACCTGGGTCCCAAGGTGTCTTTTTATGCATTCGGTGTTAAGTAGACTGCTGTCTATGTAGTAGTTCATGGGTACAGAGTTTTTACCAAAGGGGATGACAATGCACTTTTTGGCATTGAGCTTGAGGCCATGGCTCTGACACCAGGCATCTTCTGTAGGATTTCCACATCATTTGGGGACTCGACTATGGTTCCTAGCTTGCAGTCATCTGCAAACCTCGTTAGCCAGAGGCCTTCTGTGTTAGCCTGTACTTCAGAGAAGTAGATACCAAACAGGAGAGGTCCCAGGACTGAACCCTGTGGTACTCCACTTGTCACTGGTTTGAGGTCAGATTTGGAGTGTGCAAAGTTTACAGTGTGGGTTCTGTCAGTGAGCGAGTTGGTAACCCATCTTATGATGTAGGGATTTATACCTAGTTTAGTGAGTTTAGCTATAATTCCAGAATGGGGGATGGTGTTGAAAGCCTTGGCGAGGTCAAGATAGGCTGTGTGAACCACCTTACCCTCATGTATGGCTTTGGTGACTGCCTCAAAGAAGTCAATCAGGTTCAGGAGGCATGATCTGCCTTTCACAAACCCGAACTGGGTGGGATCCAGAGTTTGGAGGTTATCGATGTCTTTGTTTATGAGTTCCATGATAATACGTTCCATGGCCTTGCAGACCAGGCTGATCAGGCTAATAGGGCGATAGTTCCCAGGATCAGTGGTGGCTCCCCTTTGTAGAGTGGGATAACTGTTGCTGTACGCCATTCAGTGGGCACAAAGCCTGATGTGAGGCTATGATTGAACATGGTGCTTAGGTGGGGAGCCAGTTCGTTCTGAAGTTCGTGTAAAATGCAGCCTGCGATGTTGTCCGGTCCCATGGATGCTGTGTTTTTAGCTTTAGAGAGTACAGCTTTTACCTGCGTAGTTGTGATTGCAGGGACTCTGCATTCCTCCTGTATAGATATGGGCCCTTTAGGGGGTGAGGGGGGTCTAAAGTTAGCAGTGAACCTATCTGCCAGGATGTTGGCAATATCAGTTGGTTCTGTAATTTTCATGCCGTTGTGCTGTAACTCAGAGCAGATCTGGATGATGCCACTGAGATTCTTGACATAGCTATAGAATGCTTTGTGGTTGTCCTTAGAATCAGTGGCGATTTTGTTTAAGTAGTTGGCTCTGGAGGATCTTATAAGGGATCTCAGCTTCTTACTGAGGTTGACCAGGGAGCTCTTCCACTCATGAGATTTTACTCTATTTTGCAACAATTTCTTCCTTCTGTTGTACAGTTTGTTTATGGCAGGGGACCACAAGATTGGCTTCCTTTTTTTGGAGGACAGCGTCTTGGTACTGTTTGGGATAGCACGATGTATACACTTGTGTAAGTCCTTATAGAGTGCATTTGTGTACATTACATTTACATTACATTACAGTACATAACATTACATTCATACAGCACAGTAGGAAACCAGGCACAGTGAACAAATAGTAATCTGGCTCAGTTGCCATAATAGCCAGGAATTACAAATGCAGTGTTGAAATAACAGTAATTGGCAATGTTGTCTTCTTAACCATAAATGGCTGTGATCTCCAACCTGAATTAGAATGACTTACTGCTAAATGTGATGCAGCTGGGATTAAAAACAGCACCTCGAAATTAGAGGTCATCATTCTCACCTGGGAAAGAATATACTGCCCTCTGCAGGAGGGGTGGGAAAAGCTACATCAGGTGGATGAGTTTCATGAGCAAGAATAGAGGTGATGGGGAGGGTGACCAGTACAGAGATGCAGAAGTAGCTGTACTGAACTGTGTTGGAAGATAAGGGCTGAGTCATAAGATAAAGCTTTCAGTTTACCAGCCAGTCTATGTCCTCTTTCTCTCCTATGGCCATGAGCTTTGTGTAGTGACCAAAGGAATGAAATTGCACATGTAGGCAGTAGGAATGAGTCCCCCCTCCAAACACAGAGTCACTGCCAGTGGTAAGTCAAAGAGTTGGCAATCTGAATGAATTTTTGAGTACGT
The DNA here is from genome assembly GCF_019279795.1 of Protopterus annectens. Taxonomy (NCBI): domain Eukaryota; kingdom Metazoa; phylum Chordata; order Ceratodontiformes; family Protopteridae; genus Protopterus; species Protopterus annectens. The sequence continues at coordinate 110,079,870 of NC_056744.1, forward strand.
ATGCTGTTCCTTCTTGTCAAAACAAATAGGCTGAAGTAGTGTGTTTCTTCTTGCATATAAAAATTTAATAAAATATTTTAAACATGTTTAAAAAAGTTGAAGTTGTTTGGGTACTTTTTAAGTATATGCCTTCCTGGGAAACTTCCATAGGAGGAATGTCATTAAGAGCTCTCTAGGAGAAAGCCCGAGGGCAGATCCATAGCACATAGCAGAGATTATATCTTTCAGTGTGCCTGTGAATATATATGATCCCATAGCTGGAAGGTACTGATAGGGATATGAAGTCTGGTCCACTATAATCAGCTTGTTAGCACTGTAACCCTTACCAGGAAATGCAGTCTATAAAAAGATGATGAAGTAGTAGAAAGGAGATCAGAAACATTATCTTAAAATAACTTTAAATCACTGAATAAAAGGTTTACTTTCCTTTCCTTAAGAAAAATCAACACATCAGCTTTAAAGTCAGTGCACACATCTTGGCATAACATGGATTCTCAGAGTGATCATGGCTCTCAACCTTCTGCTCAAATATTTGCATTACTACTCACAATGTTGAACAAATAGGCAAAATGCAGAACACATACTTCCTCCCAACATTGTTAACAACTGTAAATAACTGTTTCTTCATAGTTTAAAATTTCTTTCAATTAATTAATATGACTCAATGTTAATTTCTCATGGATATTTGTTAAATAATCTTAATGTGTAACAAACCCTTTTAATGTGGAACAACAAATGTTTTTAATCAAAATAAGGAATCTTGCTCACAATGAGGCACAGCTGTGATGCAAATACGAACTGAGAACAGCAAACACCAGAGAAGCTGTCGTACTAAACACCCAGCAGTATAATTTATACAAAGTGATTAATCACATTCAATTAAACAATTACAAAATTTAAAAAGACAATATACAAAGTCACCTACACGCTGTGCAAAGTGAAAATAAACTAGTCAAACATTTAAATATTTAAATTAATTTCCAAATGTAAACCTCTTGGGGTAAGTGTACCAAAATTCAGAATGAATCTGCTCTCTGAAGATAACAAATTAGAAGTAAAACTTCCTCTCTTCACAGATGATAGCCTAGCTAATACACAAAAGAATAAAGAATCATCTAAGACCCATGAATGCTATGAAAATGTTCAGCAATGGGACTATCTAATGTACGATTCCTGATGTCCCCCAAGTGCTCAAGAACACGAGTTTTTATCATTCGTTTAGGTTTGACCAATGTACCATTTAACTGGAGAACATCCACATCCCAAAATATAAACTACCCTACAGGATTTACAGTCAAATCTATCTTTAGCTATAAACTTTGCACCATTAATATTGGTTCCAGAAATGTTCTTAACTCTCATAGAAACCTTACATTTGCCACATTTGAACATGCCGGTTAACTCTTTACATACTGCTTTATTCCTACTGTTAAGTAACTCTTTTAAATTAGAATCTCTCCCATAGGAGAAAGTCACCCTTTGTGGAAAAAATTTAGTCGACTCTTCATTGCCACAAACAATGGGCCATAAATTATACACCATATCTTTCAAATGAACAGAAAAAGGGGAGTATTTTGTGACAAAAAAACAACCTTTCCTTATTTTCACTGACTTCTTCATACAAAACTCTATTACAAATTTGTTTGTTGGAATTTTTAGAAAACTTAAAGCCAGATCACAGCCTTGCTTTAGCTTGTTCTACAGTAGTTTCAGAAAAGTCACAATTGAGCAATCTCTGCTGAACTAAATATTTTTGTGATATATGCTCAAAATACCTTTAAATTCCCCATAGGGCAAAGCTTCAAGTAAATGTGGGGGATAAGAGCTACTGGCATGTAAAAAGTTATTAGTAGCCGTATTCTTCCTAAATGGTTTGAACTGAATCCTTCTGCCATCATCAACATACAATTCAATATCTAAAAATTGTATGTTACTTTTACTCGTGGAAAAAGTAAATTCTAAACCAAAATGGTTTTAGTTTAATACTTCAACAAACTTTTCAAAGTCTCTAACATCACCTTTGCATAAAAAATCAAGTCATCAATGTAACGCTGGAACTTAAACCACAGATTTAACCAAAAAAAAAAAAAAATCCAAGGGGTACTAGCTTACTGAAAGAAAACTACCAACACATAGTCTTAACGTTCAGGCATGATACCTCGTAACATTTATTTTCCATTACAGTCAAACTCATTTCATATGCATACTTTTTTCAGTTACAGTCTGGCATAGTAAGAGTAACAGTATAAGGACACATCCCTCTTTGACATACTTTCAAGTGTTAGCTTCTCTAACACAAAGTTAAGATCCAAAGGAAGAGCCACCAGTTTTCTTGGAGGCCTCTTATGCAAAACCTATTTCAAAAACATTTCAATATGAGACTGCATTGAATGACGGGGATCCATGGGAAGACACACTGAAACGGCCAGTAAATAAACCTTGAGAGAGGAGTAAGAAAATCCATAGGATAGTAACTCACACAATTACTGTAAAATGAGAGAACAACTAGCTCTGAATGGGTGCTAGTTATGTTGTTGGCACAAGCTAGAAAACCATTTCCATTTGCTAATATATGATTTTCTAGTAGAAGGCCTTCTTGCCTCCATTAGTACCTGCTACACATCCTGAGTAAACATATGTCTAAAGGGAATTAAGATTTCATTATCCATGTAGTCAACTGAAGTAGATCGAGGTTGGGGTATATCAAACACCCCTGATATTGTGAGAGTAGAACCATTCTCTGAGGAAGCTTCTGGTAATTGCCCTTGGCCATTTCCAAAAGAAGGGAGAACCACTATTGCCTGGGCCAGAAAGGAGTCATCACAATGATCTTGAGGGATTCCTACTGAATCTTCAGAAGATCCCTGGATACAAGTGGAAAGGGTAGAAAAGCATACAGGAACATTCCTGAGGAAAGAAAAGAAAGGCATTGATCTTCCAGGCCTTCTTGCATAGAGTCCTAGAACAAAATACTACCAGTTGATTGTTCAGAGTGGAAACAAACTGGTCTGCTTGGGGAACTCTCCAAAGATGGATCAAATCTTGGAAGATCCCCTGATCTAGTTTCCAATCATGAGTCTACAACTGTAGTTTAAGACTGTGTTGTGAAGCTATATCCCAAGCTAACAATAGGGGTGCAGCCTAGTTTTCCTTGCTTGTTGATGTACCATATGGCTCTGGAATTGTCTGTTAACAAGCTGAAGAGGTCCTGGGGACCAAAGATGATTCAGAGAGTAGAGCACCTTAATCAGGACAAGCATCTCTTTTAAATTTGTGTATTTGCATCGATCTTTGGTCTCCCACACACCTTGCACTTTTATTCCTTCTGAAACTGTTCCCCAAGCAAAGTCTGAGACATCAGTTGTGACTGACTGCTTTGGAACAGGAAGGAAGAAGGGGAGAACCAGATTTAAGGATATTTGCTGTTTCTGCCAAGTGATTTCTGGGTGGGCAAGGTCACTTGAATAGCAATTATGACTTTCTGGACTGTCCTTGGTTTATGGGGTTTACTGAAATCGTTTTGGAACCCCAATTCCATTTCTTCTTAAACATCTGTTTACTTGCATTTTGTTGAGACTGTTTTTTTTTTTGTCAAAATTGGATGAGGGGTTAGAAGGAAAAGAAGGCTGAAAAATCATACTCCTCAACTTAAACCCTTTCATCACACTTTTTGATCACTTCTGCAGCAGAAGAACCAAAAACAAAATCTCTATCCAAAGGACAATTTAAAATCTCATTTTTTTAAATCATCTGGGATATTTTGAGAATGCAGCCAGGTAGACCTCTACAAAACAGTACCAGTGGCCATAGCCCTGGAAGAAATATCATCTGTAATCTGTCCATACAGATTCATCTGACTTTTCCTGGGGAGTTGTATCAATGGGAATGCAGGTGCAGGACCTTTGAGGACCCAAGTGTACATGGTAGCACATCAATATCAAGGAAATGTTGGCAGTAATCCATGCCTTGAAAGTCCGTCACTAATGGTGGCCTGCTCTTCTAGTGTTTACAGACAACACCACCGTGATGTGGTACCTCATCAAACAAGGGGGTACAAGAACATACACTCTGTGCTGCTTGACATTGATGGACTGAGAGGTGGCTTTACAACATTCCTTAACTCTTCAGGCTTCATACATCCCTTCAGAGCAAAATGTCATAGTAGACAGACTAAGCAGATCCTGGACAGAACCGCAAGAGTGGCAGCTCAAGGCAGCAGTGTTCCAGAATCTATAAACAATGAGTGGTCAGGGCCAGATCTAGTAGTAGGTGACCTGGGCAGCTTCTTAGGCCCCCATGCTGGCAAGGGGGCCACAGCCACAACATTAAAAAAAACGCTTTATTACTTTTTGAGCAAATACATATTGTCACTTTAAGCAATTTTCTGCATTGTCCATGCCCTGCTGCTTCCTACGTTCAGGCAATGATACAGGAGCAAGTGTGGGCATGAGATTTTCAAAGCATAATGTGAAGCAAAACTAGCAGGAGTCTGGAGCTGGTATTTGCAGTAACAGCAGTTGAATTTGCAGAGCTTGCCTTTGGTTCACTAGACAGAGTCTGTGCAGCATGTAACAGCAGGTGTGCAGTGTTCTTAGGTTCACTGTAGGTGCATGCATGTGTCTATGGGAGCTTGTCAAAATCAAACCATGTACCTTACGTACAGGAAGTAAGAGCATTAACCTAACTACCAGACCCACACATGTTGACAAAATGTTGCCAGGACATGTTTTGCAAGTGATTTAGAGTAGTCTGCCAGAGATGATGTAGACAGCTCAAAAATGAGATGTAGGTGTCCTTCAAGCTACTGTATGCTATATGCAGTAATACTTCTGATTTGTGTATGCTATATGCAGTAATACTTCTGATTTGTGTATGACTAGTGGGTTGTTGAACAAAAGCTACTGCTACAGCATTTATTGTCTGTCATTGTTTTGCTTTACTCACTGCAGTAAGGACTGAATTCATTTATTAAATGGCCTGGAATATGTAATATGGTCTAAACATGCTGCATTATACTAATATATATTTTTAGAGCCTCCGGAAAATGCAGAGTTTTACATTTGTCAGGCCATGGAGTCTGCATTATTTAGTGATGAACATAACTATCTGAACTTCAGCATTCCTTATCTAGTCATTGTTGCATATTATTGCGATACAATCTTCTCGGACTGTAAAGGATTTCGGCATTTAGTTAAAAACTGTTAGTCTGGCAGTTAGCAAAGAGGACTAGAGCTACAACTTGTTAATAAACTGCTGCCTGGGGCAAGCGTGCAAGGTATGAATCTTTAGAACTTCATTTACCTCCTTAGGACACTGAACAAGTCATTTAACTCTAACATACTTTGGAGCAATTGGGAATTTGTGCTAGGCTCCTTAATGATCTCCAAGACTGCATGCCTACTAACCATGAACGTCTTGTCTTTGTTTGCCAGACACTTTGACTGCTGATCGAGTTCAGGAAATGTTTGGGCAAGCTCACCAGCACACTATTTTTTAATGCAACAGAGGCAGTTTATTCTTCAAGGGTAGAGGACACTGCATGTAACAATGAAGCACTTAAATGCAAAGTTGTTTGCCAGCAACAACCTCTCCATTTGTAATTTAGTGTGGTATTATTCAGATGACTTTTACTTCTTCAGAGATTGTGGATATTGACTTTGCATATATTATTAGGTGGTTGATATTTCTTATGCTCTTATAAATATTCTTCTATTTAAAATGTGCTACATATGGCTGGATGTTATGATACGACGCTACTGATCTTTATAAAATTTCGTGTAGTTCATTCACAGCTACTAGTAAAGTACATATAATGTATTTCTTCATAACAATAGGTATACACAGTCAGCAGAATATTTATAACTGCTGGTGGGGGTGGGGGCCTCTCTGTGAATGAAAGTACCTTATCTGGTCATTTTTTTTAATCTGGATTTGCAGCACTAGTGTGTGTGTGTGTGTGTGTGTGAGAGTTAAACTGGAATACTTTGGCTACTGTGTGTTTGTGTGAAACAAATTTGAAATATGTGACATCAGTCAATATTATTGTTAAGGTTTGACACCAACATCTGGGAAAGATGTAGTCAACAATGTAGGTATAATTGCTGGGTTTGTGGGATGTCTATGGATGTACACTACTGGTCAGATGTTTTTTCAGTGACTGCGAGTTTCTAGGGAAGAGAAGTTTACTGCTGCTCATGCTGTCTGTTTTCAACGTGAGACTGTTTTGTTTTGTTTTCATTAGCAAAAAAAATCAAAATTTGTGCTACAGAATGTGAAATAAAGGTTTTAAATCAAATCTCTGCAAGCACTGTAAAACTAAAGAAGAAAATAATATGCACTCTGACAGGTTTGAACAGTGTTTATGGTAACTGTGGAGAGACAGACAAGTAATGAAACACGCCAATGATTATGGGGGTGGGTGGACCCTGGTCTATTACTCTGTTTCGGGCTCCATTTGACCATGATCCAGCTCTGTGATTAATGACTTATACAATGGAAGAAACTGAATTATTTAAAGCACATTTTTCCTCACAAGAAGATACTACAGACTCAACATTCCTCATACTTTCATAATTAGAACAAATCTTAAATGAGACTGACAATTCAAAATTCTGAAAATTAAAGTTACAGAAGAATACAGTTTTCCCCATACTTATCAATAATCTTCCAAACCTTATCAGAAAGAATGTGTTTGGAATTAACTAAATGTTTCTCAGCAGTAGGATTAACTAAAGTTATATCTGCTAGGTCATGTTTGGGAAAAGTGTATAAAAACTTAAAAGACTGAGGAACTATATTTATTCTATCTGCCTTTTTAGGAAAAGCTGCCCTAACTATTAGGATAATTACAGGAAGTGACATCCTCCAAAGCTGACAGAACTGGAGAAATGGGTGAAGGGTCTGGAACTTCTTTTGTGATAGCTCATAGCATTTTCTGAGGGACTGAGAAACCTCAGTGTTCTGCAATTGAAAACAATGGCACATTCTGGACATAGTCTCAAAGAAAGAGAAATCCCCACAGGGAGAATAAAAAAAATGAACTCTTCTCTGAGTCTGAATCAGAAAACCGAGGAGAAAACCCTGTGTCTGTCCATTCATCTTCCAGTCCACATTCAGAATCGTGAATCTATTCAGGAAAAAGAAATATCCCTCTTTCTTTTACCAGAAACTACTTTATAAAAAGGATCAATACCCTGAATTAAACCCTGAGCCAGACCCAGAAAACTAATCCTGTCTAAGGAAATTTAAGGAGTACTAGATACATGTTTGGTTTTCTGTTTCTTTTTGACAGAATACATGGGGCCAAAAGTGTTATTAATGGAGTAGCAGCTGAGGGGACCCCAGAAGCTACAGAAGACATGGCTAACCAAGATTCACAGTGGCTGTAGGCACTACACCAGAGGGATCTAGGGTAAAAGATGAGCAGTATGAGGAACAATCAATAGCTGCAGCAGAATTACCCACCTGTGACTGAGGCAGATTGCTAGCCTGCTGTGGTTAACTCTTTCTTTATGTGACTGGAAGAAGGACAGACTCTAGGACATTGAGTTTGTTCCATTGTCAAGCTGAAAACTGTGTTTTTTTCCTGTGGGAAACAAGCAGCAAAAGCAGGAAAAATGAAATCTTTAAAAGTCACTTTTTCACATAAATACACTATAAAAAGCACATTAAAACATTTTAACAGTCCCTAAAAGTAAAAACAAAAAACAATTACTTCATAGAAAAAATGGTTTTCAGTTACTTTAAAAGACGTCAAAATTGACATGAAAAAAGTGCGCTCTCATTTAAAACTACAATATAGCCTTTTGACAGACCATTAAAACACAAACTCCTACCTTAAAAAAATAACTTTCCTGGGAAGGAAACTATTAATAAACACATAATTTTTAAAATGGAAGGATGTTCCTCAAAGGGAACTTATCTGCACAGCAAAGAAACAGCACAAGCTGACCGTCAGTCTTCAAAAGCCTCAGAGGAGTGTACTCCACTGTAGCACAAGTCCTACTTATTTGTAACAGTAGATGTTAGTAGAATACTCTGTCTTACTGGCATATGGGTACTAGTGCCCTGCTATCCTATCTCTGTCAGTCTACCACAGCTTAGAGCTCTTCCCTTTGCCTATTTATGGGTACAATGGATCAATCACCTGTGAGTACAGGGACTGCCTTACAGACCCAGGGAGAAGCAGCCTTTTCAGCTTGCTAAGGTCCAGAAGGAAAAGAAGATGAAAATGCAAGCTTGAGAACACCTACTATTCCAAACCAACAAACACACACACAACAAAAAAGGCCACTGACCATAACTCAGTGCTACCTCCAACAGCAAACTGTGTACATCCAAAAAGGGGGATGTTGAGTGGGTACTGCAGTAAGGCAGTGTTCTACAAACATCTACTGTTACAGGTAAGTAGAACTTATGCACCTGTACTATGTTCAACAAACACACCACTTTAGTGGCATATATGTAGATTCCCAAAGCTTACTCAACCTGGGGGAGGAAGTATAAGGGTTCAGGAGCCCTTGAAGAATGGTCCATGTGAAGCCTGCTCTGGATTTAGAAAATGATTCCATCTTGCAGTGCTTCATAAAGGTATAGACAAGAGGACCAAGCTGCTGCCTCTAGAATACTTCTAGTGTGCACGCCTTTCCATTAAGCCACTGCACAGGAAAAGGGCCTGATTGAATGTACTTTTACATTGCCTGCATTGAACTTGCAATGATGTGTGCAAAAAAAAACAGAGGATAGCCAATATGAACATGCAATGGTTTGCTTAGAAACAGGTTGACCCTTCTTTGGCCCTATGTAGGAAATAAAAAGATTTTCAGCCTTCCTGAAGAGTTTCATTCTGTCAGGGTAGTACCTGAGTTGTTGGTGCATATCCAAGGATCTGGGAAAAACATGGGGAGGTTGATGGACTGACTGAGGGTGAATTCTGAGATCATGTTTGGCATGAACAAGGGATTAATGTGTAACACAACCCTATCCCCATGGGAAATCTGCTAAGGTTGTCCGAAGCTGAGAGCTTACAGCTCAAAGACTTGCCTTGCAGATGTCAGAGCAATAAGCAAAATGATTTTCAACATTAAGAACTTCAGATCAGCCTGGGAGACAGGTGTGAAAGGTGGTAAGATCATTTTTTCCAAAACATAGTTGAAATTCCAAAGGGATTTCATATGCAATACTCCTTTCATGAAATGTCTTAGCAAAAGAGAAATAACAAAGAGGGAATCCATTGGCAGACAAGCAAAGATGGCTGATAAAATGAACCTTAATGGACACACATAAGATATGCTGAAGTAGGAGACACAAATATTTCAAGGTTAGAGGGATGTTTACTTAAAGGGACCCTCTGTCCCCATTTAGACACCACTAATAAAACCTCATCCATTTGTAAACATAACATTTTCTAGTAGCAGGTTTTCCAGTTTCCTTTATCACCTGCTGTACATCCTCATGAAACAAGTGCCTAAACTGAGTCAAGATTTAATCATACAGGTTGTTAGCTGTAGTTGCTCCAGGTTGGGGTACACTGATCACCCCTGAGACTGCGTGAGCAAATCCAGAGCATGAGGAGGTCTGTGGTAATTGTCCTTGGCCAATACCATTACAATGGAGAACCAAGATTGCTTGGACCAATAGGGGATCACCAGAATGCTCTTTGGCATTTCTTTCTATACCTTTAAAAGTACCTTGTAAATCAGTGGAAAGGTTGGAAACATCTACAGGAACATTTCTGTCCAAATGAATGAGAATGTGTCTGTCCTCCAAACATGCCTGGAGCAGAGTTTCTTCAGCTATCTGTTTTGAAATGAAGTGAACAGATCTATTTGAGACATTTCCCACATCTGGACTAGATTCTGGAACACTGCTGCCTTGAGCTGCCACTCTTGCAGGTCTGCCCAGGATCTGCTTAGTCTGTCTACCATGACATTTTGCTCTGAAGGGATGTATGAAGCCTGAAGAATTAAGGAATGTTGTAAAGCCACCTCTCAGTCCATCAATGCCAAGCAGCACAGAGTGTATGTTCTTGTACCCCCTTGTTTGTTGAGGTACCACATCACGGTGGTGTTGTCTGTAAGCACTAGAAGAGCAGGCCACCATTAGTGATGGACTTTCAAGGCATGGATTACTGCCAACATTTCCTTGATATTGATGTGCTACCATGTACACTTGGGTCCCCAAAGGTCCTGCACCTGCATTCCCATTGATACAACTCCCCAGGAAAAGTCAGATGAATCTGTATGGACAGATTACACTGGAACAGGCAGGAAAAAGGGAAGGCCTGGATTAATACTGAACAGTACTCTCCACCACTGTAACTCTCATCTGATGAAGGGGAGCACTGGTAACTGAGTTTCCAAGGATGTAGGTACTGGGTCCAACAGTTCTGGACATACTACTGAATTTTTCACATGTAGAGATGGGTCAGTGGTATCACGAAACTCACAGATGCCATAACCCCTAGAATTTTTAGGAATTCTCTTGCCAAGGCAACATTTCTCTTGGAGAATTCCTGAAACACCATCTGGTAAGGCAGTATCTTGTCTTTGGGAAGTAAGCCCATTCTTTTTTGGAACTGATTAATCACCCCAGGAATATGAATCTTTGAAAGGGTGTCAGATGTGACTTAAAAGGGTTCAAATTGAACCCTGGCTGGCAGAGTTAGGTTTAGACCTTCTTTAGCAATTCCAAACACCTGGCTACAGTCTCTGCACAGATCAACAAGTCATCCAAGTAAGGAAAAATGTAAATGTCAAGAGTCCTACATTGGGCCACTAGTGAAGCAAGGCATTTGGTAAACACTTAAGGTGCAGTGGATAGCCCAAAGTGCAATGCAGAGAACCAATAGTGCAAATCAGACAATACAAATCTCAGATATCATCTGAAGGAATGAGCAATGGTGATATGGTGATATGCATCCCTCAAGTCCAGGGTCACCAAGAAGCAGTGGTCCAGCAAAAAAGAAAGCAGTCTTCGGGGTAAGCATCTTGAACTTGGGGACCTTGATAAATGTATCTAGAAAGGAAAGGTCAAACACCGGTCTCCATGACAGCTCTTTTTTAAGAAACAAGAAAATTCTTGAGTAGAAACCTTTCATCCTTTCTGAAGGAAGGACCAGCTCTATGACCCCTGAGTCTGGCATCTGATGGAGTATAGGAGGGAATAACAATATCTGGACTGGTGGGTGAGTGGGCATCTCTTAAACTGAGGCAGATGTTCCTTCCATTGTGACCTGTAACCTCTGCTAACAATACTGACCACCCATTTGTCAGAAACTACTGATGGTTAGGCTGCCTTCTTGAGAGTTAACTTTTGAGACAGGGCATGCAGATGGTATTTAGGGAAAGATGGGTGCTGTACCTCGGACAAATAATAGGTTTGTAAGGGGTTATTCTTTTTTGGAAAGGGACTCCCTCCTGTTAGGTTTTGCGAAATTCTTGTCCTACCATTTCCTTTTGGTGCCTTGGCTTTTGTTCAGTTTGGACTTCTGTTTGTTGAGCAACTAAAAGTCATCCTGCTTAATGGAGGGAAACTTGGGAATATGGAACATTTTAGACACCCCTTATATCAGTTTACCTCTGTTATCTCAGTGTTTGAGGATCTTATTAACTGCTGTACCAAAAACACAATCAGAATAGTACAGTTGTGTAAGTAAAGCTTATCATAACAGTACAAGCTTGAATAATCACTGCTGCAGTAGCTTTAGCTATAGGGGTTATATCCTGCCAAGGATATAACATCCAGACAGCTTCCAAAGCCTCAGGGCACCTTCCAGTCACCCAAACTGTCAGGCAGCTCAAACTGAGCTGAGTAAAAGACAAGTTTGGGTACCAAGTGCTTCAAAGCTTTCCTGCCACCAGAGAGAGGGAAGTTGAGCCCTGAAAGGACAATTCTAGGAACAACAAAAAATAAATGTCCACACCCTGGCATAAAAAAGCATACCAAAAAACAAGTGGAGTGGAGGGAGGGAGTGGCTACTGCTGCAATGATCATTTAAACATCTACTGTTATGTTTTACTTACAGAATTGTACTAGGTTCATCATATTAATCACTGCTGCAGTAGCCTTAGCTATAGGCATTAACCTAGCTATGTTTGGAAGGTGAAAGGAGAAGAGTCCAGGAGTCCCTGGAGAATGGACCTAGCAAAGCCTGATCTGGACCCAGAGAAGGAATCAAGCCTATAGTGCTTTGTAAAAGTATGTACAGAGAACCAAGTAGCAGCTTTTAGAATACTTCTAGACACCAACCCTTTCCAAAAAGCCATAGACAAAGATAAGGCCCTGGTAAAGTGGGCCTTTACCCAGCCTGAAACAGTTTTGTTACAGTGAGTATAATAAAAGGTAATAGCCTTAGATGACCACTTGGAAATATTCTGTTCTGACACAGGCTGTCCCTTCCTCTTACCTTCACAATAAATGAACAACTGATCCAAAGATCTGAAAGATTTAGTACTGTCAAGATAGTACCGGAGTTGTCTGTGAACATCCAAGGTACGAAGTATAATTTTTCCCTCATTTTTAGGTTCAGGAAATAAAATGGGATGATGGGATAGCTTGGCTTAAACTTGGATACCACTTTAGGCATAAAAGAAGGATTAAAAAAAAACACACACACTAAAGTAAAATAAAATAACATGAAACAAACCACAGGCTACAGATCCAAATCGAGTTTTAATATTCTCCAACGCTTTGGTCAAAGACCTTCAAGGAGTAAGAAAACCCATCCCAAAGAAAACCTTTATATACAGATTAAATGAAACAATTATTCTGTTATTCAATTAAATAAAATACTTCCAATTAACCTAACAGTTCAAGCCTGCAGGTACCAATGTACCATATTTTAAAATAAAAACAGACTCCTTATACAAAAGATTTTCCTTTAACAAACCTCTATCCTCCATTTTAAAATTAATTTGTTCCAAAATGCTGCCCTGTAACAGTGAAAAATCACTGTTATGTTTTTCTTTAAAGTACAAAGCCAGTATTTTATCTTCGTTTTGATTTTTGATGTTTCTAACATGTTCTAACAATCTCACTTTATATGTTCTTTTCGTTTCACCAATATAGAAAAGGTTACATAGACGTCTTAGTGCATATATATATATCCCCAGCACTATTACACAAGAACAATCCATTAGGTACAAATATAACATTATTAATAACTTTAAAAAAACACACCACATGATTGTAAGGAGTGCAACTGTTACAAGGGAAAGTTCCAAAAACAGGAAAATAATACTAGGTAAGATAAAAGTGCAATGTACCAACATGTCCTTAAGATTTCTCCCACGTTTATATGACATACACACTGTCTTATCTAACAGTTTACACAGATTTCTATCCCCAAGAAGAAAATTCCAATAATATTTCAACACAGCACAAATATCTTCACTCATAACATTATAAGTTGTAACAAAATACATTTGTCCTTTCCTGTCCTTGGTGTCTCTATCACAAACTCTACTATAATTATTATCAGTTCTTACTTATCTTTGCATAGCTACAGGTTGTGACACCTTCTGAATAGCTTCATTTACATTTCTGGCGTATATTCCCTATTTAGAAACATCTTAACAGATTTATCTATTTCATTCAAAATTCTGTTTTATCACTACAAATTCTAGAGAATCTTAAAAATTCACCATAAGGTAGTACTGAAAGGAGATGGGGAAGATGACAACTGTTGCCGTATAAATATGGGCTCCCATCCAAAAACTTCCTATGTATCCCACTATGTATCTCCCCATTATCCAAACCTGAAAGAGTTAAATCTAAATATGTTACTGGAGTCCATCAAAGGACAAATTGTATGTATTAATTCGTAAATCCAAAACAAATTGTGTAACTTACAAAAATCAAATCATCTATGTAACAATAATATTTAACATGCTTTTATATGAAATCATCTTTGTACAAATACTCCAACTCAAAATGAGCCATTAGCAAGTTGGCATACATGGGGGCAAAAGGTGCCCCACATTGCTGTACCCTGTTTTTGTCTATAAATGTCATTATTAAATCTAAAAAAAAAAATTATTTACTAAACAAAAATACACCAACTCAGTAATACAATTAGTTAAAGGACTATCCCCCAGAAAATAAAATAAAGACTGTATCCCATCTTTATGCTTAATTGTGGTATAAAGTGTCTTGACATCAAGAGTTATCCAATACATATTTTCATTCCATTTTAAGAGAAATCTTACTCAGAAAATCAAAACTATCCTTGATATATAAAGGGACATTTAATCGATATGGAAGTAACAAATTATGTAATAAAAACCCAATATTTCTCAAAAAATATTTACAGGCAGAAGAAATGGGACGTTCCGGAGGGTTCTGAATATTTTTATGTAACTTTCGTTGTTACAGGGCAGCATTTTGAAACAAACAAATTTTAAAATGGAAGATGAAAGTTCGTTAAAGGAAAATCTTTTGTATAAGAAGTCAGTTTATTTTAAAATATGGTACATTGATACCTGCAGGCTTGAACTGTGAGGCTAATTGGAAGTATTTTATTTAATTGAATAATGGAATAATTGTTTCATTTAATCTGTATATAAAGGTTTTCTTTGGGATGGGTTTCGTTACTCCTTGAAGGTCTTTGACCAAAGTTGTTGCATCTTTCGGCTTTTCTCGGTTAGGGGTCGCCACAGCGGAACTCCGGTCCGCTAATGATTGGTAGTTGATTTTTATGTGCCGAGTTACCAACCCTGATGCACAACCTTCAACGAAGGTACGCCCATTCACGCATGTCTCCACGCAGAAGATGCTCTAGCTGAGAATCGAACCGGACAGCATCTTACTGTCAGGCGACAAAGCTACCGCAGCACCACCACTGCGTAAACTGAATACAGGCCTAGTCCTTATCAGACTAAGCTACTGGGGAGGTGTAACGTCTTTGACCGAAGTGCTAGAGAATATTAAAGCTTGATTTGGATCTGTAGCCTTTGGTTTGTTTCATAAAAGAAGGATTAGTTCTCAAAGAAACTCTGTCCTTATTGAAAGTGAGATAGGGTGACTCACCATAAGAGCTTGCAACTCAGATACCCTTCTTGCAGAGGTCAGAGCAAACAGTAAAACTGTTTTCCATCTTAAGAATCTCAGGTCAGCCAGATGAAATGGTTCATATGGAGCAAGTTTTAGTTTCCCTAACACAAATTGCGATCTGAAAGTGATTTTCTTTCAGGCCTCTTCCCCTCTCAAGAACATTTTTAAAGGAGGCTGCACTAAAAGAGGAGGATCTATGAGCATACATGCTGACATGGCCAATAAATAAATCTTGACAAAGAAATAAGAATAGCCATAAGACAGAAACTCACACAAATATTGTAGAACTAGAGAACAACTAGGTCTGAATGGGTGCTGGTCATGTTGCTGGCACCAAGCAGAAAACCTTTTCCATTTGTTAATGATGATCTTCTAGTAGCAGACATTCTTCCTTCCATTAGTACCTGCTGGATGTCCTCAGTAAACAGGTGCCTAAAAGGAATTAAGGCCCCATCATACAGGCAGTCAATGTGAAGTTGATTGAGGTCAGAGTGTATCGTAGATCCAGTCTTTAAGAAAGTTTGTGATAATAGTCCCTGGCCATTTCCAAAAGAAGGGAGAACTATGGCTGTCTGGCAAAGAAGAAAGTCACCACAGTGATCTTGGGGGATTCCTTCTAAGTCTTCAGAAGTACCCCGGATATTAGTGGAAAAACATACAGGGGAATTCCTGTTCAAGTTAAAGAAAAGGCATCTGTCTTCCAGGCCTTCTTGCATACAGTCCTGGAACAGAATCTTGCCAGTTGATTGTTCATGGAGGAGGCAAACAGGTCTACTTGAGAAACTCCCTAGAGATGGATCAAATCTCAGAAGACCCCCCCCCACCACCAAACTCGTTTCCATTCTTAAGGGTCTGCCCTGGTCTTGCTCAGCTTATCTGACACATAGTCTTGCTCTGATGGAATGTAGGATGCCTGTACAGTAAGACTGTGCTGTGAAACTATATCCCAAGCTAACATGGTTCATCTGTAAAGGATGAACAACCTGGCTCTCCTCTTGCTTGTTGATGTACCAATGACTGTGGTCTTGTCTGTAACCACTTGAAGAGGTTCTGGGGCCAAAGATGGTTCAGAGTTTTGTGCCTTGATCAAGGCATGGATCTTCTTGATATTTATCTGCCTGTGTCTGTTCATGGAGTCCCACACCCTCTGCACCTTTATCCCTAATACTGCTCCCCAAGTAAAGTCTGAAATGTCTGTAGTGACTGGCTGCTTTGCAGCAAGTTAGGAGAAGGGGAGACTTGCATTTAAGGACATCTGTTGTCTCCACCAAAAGATTTCTCTTCTGACAAACCTCAGTAATGGAATTTAAAAAGATAAATGGTGTTCATGGGGACAAAAGTGATTTCAGATCAATCATTTGGAGTCTTACCAGGAGTATCATAGGAATCATTGATGCCATGAGACCCAAAATCTTGAGGTATTCTCTCACAGTGACTGAAGTCCAAGTGGAAAACATTTGGAATAGATTTAGATAAAGATCTATTTTTTTTTCCTGTGGAAGAAAAGATCTTTGAATTGAGGTGTCTAGTTGACCTCCCAGGTACACAATCCCTTGTGAAGGAGTCAAGAAAGACTTTTGAATGTTCTCTCGAAATCCCAGCTTATGTAAGGAATTTCTGCTTGGAGTGAGACATATCTGACACTTTGAAAAGATTAGTAAGTCATCTAAATATGGAAAATTTTGGATACCCATTAGGCTGTAATGAGCTATAAATGGAGCCCAACACTTTGTGAACATACTTGATGCAGTGGATAGTCCAAAGTGTAAGGCAGAAAACTGATAATGTGATGCAGACACATAAAACCTTAAGAAACATCTGAAGTGTGGATGAATATGGATGTGATAAGCACCTTTTCATGTAGTGTTGCCAGAAAACATGAAAGAGGATAAAGAGGTAACAGGTTGTGCATGACATCATTTTGAATTTGGGCACTATCACATATATGTTTAGGAAAGAAATATCCAGAACTGGTCTCCCAATAATTTTCTTTCCATAGTAGCAGGAACATTCTTGAATAAAACCCTTCCCCACCTTGGAAGAAGGAACTGGTTTGATCATTCCTTGGGAAAGCATGTGATGACAAAAAACTGGTGGAAATAAAACAATCTGATCTGGAGATTAAGGAATGACATCCCAGAAAGGAGGAATTTCCTCCCACTGTCATCTGTAATCTTGATGAATGATTTTCAGAACCCATTTGTCTGAAACTATCTGTTGACAAAGAGAAAAATAGATGACGTTCTGGAAGAAGAAAGGGGCCAAGGTGGGAGGTGTTCACAAAGTCTTTTGAATAGTCATTCAGACTTGGTGGACTGTCTCTGGTTTTGGGAGGTTTGAGACTTCTTTTTGGAACCCCCTTGCCATTTCTTCTTAGACATCTGTTTACCTGTATTTTGTTGTGACTGTTTATTCTGTTTTTGACAAAACTGGAAGAAGAGACAGAAAATCCCTTGGAACTTTTTGAAAAGGAGGGCTGAAAATCTTAAAGATTCCATAGATCAATTTGCATCTTTCATCACACTTTTTGATCACCTCTGCAGTACAAGGGCCAAGCACAATCTCCATCCAAAGGGAAATTTAAAATCAAATTTTTAACATAATCTAGGAGGTTCTGAGAATGCAGTCATATAGACCTCCTCAAAACAGTACCAGTGGCTGTAGCCCTGTAAGAAGTATCAACAGAGTCATACACACACTGTAAACAAGGAGTAGTGACCTGTGCAACAGTAGAAAGTAAATAATTTAAAGTTAATTTTCCCCACAAGAAAAAATGCAGATGAAACATTAATTATACTTTCACAATTTGTAAGAATAAAATTAACCTACAAACTTGACAATTCAAAATTCTGGAAATCAGAGTTGCAGAAGTATACACTTTTTCCCACACCTATCAATAATTTTCCCATCCTTATAAGGAAGTATAGGATTGGAGTAAACTAAGTGCCTAGCAGCAGTGGGATTAACTGAAGCTATAGCTGCTGGGTCGGGTTTGGGAATAGCATATACACATGTAGTAGACTGAGGAACTTTATATATCCTATCTGCATTTTAAGGGCAGCTGGCTATCAGGAAAATTGCAAGCAGTAACATACACATCCTGTAAAGCAGACAAAAAAGGAGGAATGGCTGTAGTTTCTGGAAAATCCTTCTGTGACAACTAATAGTATTTTCTGAGGGACTGAGAAATCTCAGTGTTTTCACACCGAAAACACACTGGCACATTCTACCAGTAGTCTCAGATAAAGAGAAATTCCCACTGGAAGAATGAGAAACTGAGCTCTCCTCTGACTATGAATCAAAAACCTGAGAGGGGAAAAATGCATCTGTCCCTGCATCTTCCTGTTCAAATTCAGTATACTTAATCTCTTCAGGACAGGAGGAATACCCATTTATTTTACCAGAAACTACTTTATATGAAGAATCAATAGCCCAAATTAAACTTTGAGCCAGAATCAGTAAGCTACTTCTATCCAAAGAAAATTTAGAAGGAGTAGATTCAAGCTTAGTCCCCCTTTTCGTTTTGACAGGAAAAATGGGGCCAACCATGTTACTAATGGCATCAGCAGCTACCCCAGAGATGAGCACTGCATTCTGATATAAAAGGGAAACCTTTACTGTTCTCTTTCCCAGGACTGACACCAATGGCCCCCCTGTCCACTGAGGGGACCCCAATAGCCGTAGAGGACCTGGCTAACCCCTGGTCTATTGTGGCTGTAGGTACTACAGCAGAGGGGTCCAGGGTAAAAGATGAGTGGTGTGAGGTGCAACAAATGGCTACAGCAGAGTCACCCACCTGCTGTGTTGGCAAACACTGATTGCTTAATTGTTTCTTTTTGTGGCTGGAAGAAGGACTGACCATGGGACTGGTAGCCTGTTACATGGTCAAGAAGAAAATGGTGCCTCTTTTCCCAGGGAAGACAAGCAGCAGTTGCTAGTAAATACCAGTCCACAAATGTTACTTTTTTGACATAACACAGTAAAAAACACTGTACCAGCCTCACAAAAGTAAAATAAATACAATTTTCCACAGAAAAAAAACAATGTTTTCAGTTGCTTTACCACACTTTTAAACTGACAAAAAAAATCGAGCACTCCATTTAAAAGTATATTATGGTCTTGAGACAGCCCGTTAAAATGCAATACTCCTAGCTTTAAAATAACTTTCCTCAAGAGGAAAGTAATAAAACATCAACAAAACTGAGTAAAAGTGTTTTTCCCAAAGGAAACATCTTCTGCAGCAATTAAAAGCACAAGCCAATTCACAATCCTTGAAAGTATCAGGGGAGCATACTCTTTGGAGTCAGTAAAGCTCTGAGTGAGGGGCTTTGCAGACAAACTTGCCTTTTAGTTAACTCATTTGAGCTGCCTGACAGTTTGGGCATATGGAATGTGTCCTGAAGCTTTAGAAGCTGCCCGGCTGTTATATCCTTGGTAAGATGTAATCCATATAGCCCCGGCTTCTGCAGCAGTGCTGAATATAAAAAACATTAAATGGAGCATTCATAATCTCATATTTTTAACACCGTTACTGAATTATCACTCAAGACATAAGCAAACATGCATTCATATAAAAGAAAACAAACCAGGTTAACTTATTCCTAGTTGCAAACATTATACATCACATTTTTGTTGTAAAACTAAAATTAATCTAACATGATATAAACTATTCAATTCCTGCCTTCTCTTAAATCTCATTCCTCCTCTTCCAAAACATTATTCTGTATGTATTGTTCCCACAGTTTCTATATTTTTTCTATATAATTTACTCCTACCCTTTTCTAAACAACATAGTTCCAGTTCTTTTATCTCTGTTACAATATTCAATACTTCAAAAACAGTCAGTTTAGACTTTGATTTCTGTTTTAGCAGATACCAGAATTAAATTTAGGAAGGCCTTACTATTTCTAGTGAATTCATATTTTGTATCCCAGCTCAGAAAAATAATTTCCTTAGTTACATCCATTTGCTCACCCAATATTTCTGACACAGTACTCTGTAAGGAGTTTTTGAAGTTTGCCAACTCATTACACTCGTAAAACATGTTCTCAGAAACTTCTTTCTCACATATTATAACTCCAGCGTTTTCTATCTACCTGAGGAAAAATTCTTTAGAGTCTGCTTGGGGTATAAAATACCCAGGTAAAGACTTCCAAACAAGTATCCTAAATCTTCTAGATTTTGTTGCATACTTGGGAGCCATACATGTGTCCTTCCATTGTTTCCTAGTGAATTGCTTATCCAGTTTCTCTTCCCAATTTTTTCTAACCTCCTCTGATTGATTCTTATAGTTACTGTACAATATTTTATATTCCTTAGCATCTTTTGTCCTAGATTCAACTAAAAACTATACCAGAGCAGGTCTGTTACTTAAAATTCCCCTATCCCTTTCTCTTTGCCTATAATCTGATATCAATCCATGACAAGAAAGGTATTCTCCAGCCTACAGTCCAAATGCCTTCCTGGCCTCTTCCCATTCTATTACCTTTCTGACTCTAGTTATTTACTCCCAAACCTTGGTTCCTTTGCCAATTTTCTCCAATAAATTCCAACCCCTCTTGCCTATTCTCTGTACCCCTAATTGCAGTTACCCCATCTGTGAAATATCCTTCCTCCATTCATGTGTTGGCTTAGTTCTTAGAATATTTTCTACTACTTTATGAATATAATATTCCACATGATTATTGTTATTCTCCTTAACTCCTTACAGCCAAGTATGCCTCCAGGCATTTCTGCAGTTACCTCCTACTGCACCTGTAGGGATCAAATATTGCTTGTTCATATTTGCATTACTAATCCAAAACCATGTTATAATGTATCAGAATATTTTATCTTTAAGCATATATGATGGCAATTATAATTGTATTGATATTTTACTTCTGTCAATGAGTATTTGTTAGAACTGTAAGGTGATAACCATTTTTTTAAAGGCTCAAGATATACCCACTGGGAGTTAAAGGTATACATTTAAAAGAGCTGTACTGGAGGGAATGAGTTAAAGATCTGCATTTAAAACCCCATTCTCTCCTTATTTCTTGAATTCTCCCCACCCCTGTTTCATCACCATCCTTTTCCACTTTGAATTATAGCTTTTTGCCTGTGGTATGTGTATGAACCTTAAATGTGAAGCTCTAAACTATCCCATTCAAATCTGGTAATCCTAAACCCACTTGTTCAGTTGAAAGTATCATCTTGTCCCACTTGACCCTTGCCCTCTTCCCTTCCCAGATAAATTCTTTCAACTCTTTATTAATTACTGTCTACAACATTTCCTGTGGTTGATAAAAGTATGCTTGACCTGGATATAAAGAGGCTAAAAACATATCCATAAACAAGAGCTTTCCGTTTATTAGTTTTTGTATTTTTTTGTTTAGTCTTTTCTTCTCCTTAGCTAACGTAACAAAATATTTTAATCCATTCTTCAAAATGCTTCATTTTATCATGTCACTATAAATAGTATTGCTTGTGCAATTCATGTGTGGGTACATAGTTTATAGCTATACCCCTTGTTTTATCTTTATTAATTTTATATCCTAAAAAGACTTGAAACTGTCTTGGGATGTTCCACAACACAGAGTTGTCCTTTTCTGGTTTTGTCAGTTACAAGATAATATTATCTGGAAATAAAGCCAACTTTTCCTGATTACCATACGAATTATATCCTCGAATTTCTGAGTCCAACATTTTCTTTGCTGATGGCTCTAAATATAAAGCATATAACAGGGGAAGGAGGATACCACTGCCTTTTTCCTCTGTTCACACACAATTTATCAGAAAGCAGCCCTCTCACTTTAATTTTTGCCTTCAATCCCTCATAGATCCTCCTAATTAATCTTATTTTTGTATCAGGGAATGGAAATGCTTCCATTGCTCTACTAATAAAATGCCAGATTACTCTGTGACATGCTTTCTCTGCACCAAGACCCACCAACAACATTAGGACTTTCATTCACTCTGCTTCCCTCTGGATCATCATTATTCTATTAATGTTGTCAAATGTTTGCCTCCCCACCACAAAACCACATTGATCCATATCTATCAATTTTGGCCACACATTTGCCATTCTTTTAGCTGTAATAGACATAATAATTTTATAATCATGGTTTAAAATTGAAATGGGCCTATACAAAACTTGTTCTGATGAGTCTTTATCATATTTAAGTATTATAGCCATCACAACATTCTTCCTGGATGCTGGCACATCCTTTCCTTTTAAAATATTGTTAAACAAAGCTTTCCAGATCTTTATCACTTTTTTCCCTCCTAGTTTCCAAACTTCCACAGGACTACCATCTATTCCTGGACACTTTCCTGCAGATTGATTTTACAGTACCATTTTTATCTCTTCTCCTGTCTTAACTGTTAATTGTTGAGCCTCATCTACCTATAACCTTGGCATACATAAGTCGTCCATAAATACTTCCATTTGTGCTCTTTCTTGATTTCCACATATTGTTCTTTATTCAAACATTCAAAACATTTCCAAAATATCTCTAATACTTTTACAGGATCCCTCATTATTTTTTCTTATTATAGGCTCCCTAAGTTTGACAAAAACCCTTTCTACTTTCTGTTGCCTAAGTTGTTGTGCTAAACGTTTTTGTGCTCTGGAGTTACTATCAAAAACAGCTGCTTAAAAGCAATCTTTCTAAACTCATGCCTATTATCCATGGACTCAATTATTTTTTCTTTAGCACTTTGTAGTCATGCTTCTTGTTGTTGTGAGATTCACATTATTCTGTAAAGCTTTAACCTTTGTCAGCCCCTCTAAATAACTCCTGTTACTTCTTAACCATATCACTTTTTTGTTTTATTTCTACCCTATTTTTAAACTCCACTTTCACTTTATCTCACTCCCTAGCTATAACTTGTGAAGAAAATTTCTGTCCTCCCTGATAACTATCAAATTATTTCCACTACACATTTCTTACATTCCTCTCTTTTTAACAGGTAGGTGGGAAAGCACCTGCGCCTCATTTTAACTTCATCATTCTATATTTTTATTTTAATTGTTATTGGTGTATTATCTAAAATAGTTGTTGGATGTGTGCACTGAAACATTCAATTAAATGCAGACGTTCCTGTGAAATATAATTCCTGTATAGTCTAGTCCAGTTAATGTTCTTGGGGAATACTATGTAAATTCTCTTAGAGATCCTACTACAGAATTCACATCTTCCATACCAAATACTTTCATAAATTTCTTCAGAAATCTACCCTATTTTGTTATATTTTCCCTTCTAGGCCCCCAAAATATCTTCACTCTTGCCAATCAAATTCCAGTCCTCCCCTATAGGTAATATTCCCTGATGAAATCTGATTCCTTCTTGAAGATTTTCTTAAGCTCTATAATAAGAGCTTTAGGTGGAATATAAATATATAACATGCAATCTTCTTACTACTACAAATCTACCATTATCATCTGTTTTCCCTTTTCGATCACTATTGGAGCTGTCTGGAAAATTAGCACAAGTACTTTCCTTTTCCTTTGTCTCTGATACTCTGATGAATATCCTTCCTGAAATCCTTTCTTTATCAAATTCACATGCTCACTTCTTTCCAAACGCATCTCCCATAGCATTGCTATTTGGAATCTGCATCTCTTAATATAATTTGATACTGTTTCCTTTTTGTCTATACCTGTAAGGTCATTAACATTCCAAATAACATGGAGAGTGAGGTCATTATTATAAGAAGTTATTATTCCCACCTATAATATAGAACAGCTTTTTTTAAATGTATATTTCTAGACTTGGTGTTACATGCACCCACCAATGTTTGTTAGGTTGATCTTTTATACAGTTGTTTCTTGTCATCTCCATTTGAATCTATGTCACAGTTCACATGACTGTGTTTTAATGAAAACCCACAAACAAAAGAATAAACCCTCCCCAGAACACCACCATAACCTATAAACTTAAAACAAATATGCAAAATTATGTACAGCTTTAAATAATGAAATTTAAACCCCCTGACAGAAGTAATTGTCCCAAATTGGCAGCTGCACACACAGGCATTACCTAACCTAAAATTAAGGTTATCCATTCTAAGCCAAATGTTACAAGCCTTTGCTCCCTCATAATCTAATTGTTTTAACTTATCGGAAAGGTTTTGACTGTGTGCCCAAACATACCTGCTTATCACCACAGACATTGCTGCAGTTCTAGAAACAGTATCTGCTCCTTCCAATGGAATCTTAAGAGTATGTTTGGACCCTTGTAAAACATTGGAAACAATATCTTTGCTGCAGAATTTTTGGTGAGCAGGTAACAATGCAACAGATGTGGCTAAACTATAAATAGATATCTACACACATTTCCACATAACACACCTTAAAGACTACTATGCTGGACTGTGCCAGCTTCTTTCCCTCAGATTCTAGCTACTTGTCTGAAGGGGCAGGTTTGATGAAGACATTCTTTTTGGTGGAAGATGTCACTGGGGACACAGCAGCAGATCTGGAGACAAGGGGTCTTGGAGACCAGGCGTGATCAAGCACATCTGAATTTCTTAAATATTTTTTAAGCAAAGACTCATTCAATACAGGAGAATTGCAAGCTTTCTTAAAAACACCCTCCAATGCTGAGATTAATGTAGGAAAGGTTGCTAAGTCTGGGATCTCATCTTCTAAAAGATCACATACCTGTTGATCTGTGGAGCAGCTGAAGGCTGTTCCCAGTTGAATACAGCCTTAAATCTAAGTAGCATTTGAGAAAAGGAAAATATCTGTTTGGGTATCTGCACCCATTTGTCCTCAGAGGAAGGTAACTGATCAGACTCTAACACTTCTGAAATGTCAGATTCTTAATCCATTTTAAAATTAGGATCCCTGGGTGGTTGAATGGGGATGTGAGCACTGATGTTACTCATAAACCAAGTTTGCACTCTATAATTAACTGCCTGAACAATGGATCTAGCCAAAGCCACCAACTCAGGTGAAAACCCAGTCAGAGACCGTTGATCTTTGATCTGGTGGATCTTCAGTCTCTTTTTTTTTTGTATGCATTACACAAGTGGAGAATCCCCGGGGGAAGTATATCAACATTAGCAACAGATTCCACACCCCTGACGTACTCAGCACCTAAAGAGTTTGGTTCTCCAATTCCTAGACCAGGCACTGGTACTCCCCTGGAAGACATGTCTGACCCTGATTTCATGTGCAATTGTGGTAGTACCACCATACAAGGGTATCTGGAGATAAAAGAAGATAAGTGGTCAGATAGCCTGCCTAAGGCTACTGTAGAGTCACAAGCCATAGGCTGAGGCATATTTCTTGACATTTCTTTTTTTAGGTGTACTAAGGCTAGATGCTGGGTGGCACAGTATCCAAATTCATCATGTCTCAGGACAAGCAACTAGCCATCTCAATGCCAAATACAGGCTGCACAGTCAACTCAGTAAAATGATGGACAAATCCTGCTATTCTCCATCTAAATAGCAATCTAAAGACTATTTTTATAGGTATATTATTCTGAACACTGCACTTATAAAATAACAGTATTTTCAGTAGCAAAGGTCAAAGTGCAAAATACATGCACAAAAGTACACTGACTTTGTTAAAAAAGACTAGTTTCAGTCCAAAAGAATGGATACAACCAAAAAAGGTATTAGAAAAGAAATAAACCATAAAATTATGAAAAAATTCCAGTCAGAAATGCTGAGCATACAAAATGGTACCAACACTGATTTAAATGGAAACAATCATTTAAAATGCTGTAATACTGCACAGTCACCTCAAATAATCATAACCCCAGAGGAAAAAAAATGTGATATCAGCAAAGTTTCCTATCAAATTAATTTTTTTAATCAACAGGGCTTACTGTGCTAGTTAAAGTAAGAACAAAAGCATACGTACAATTTCTAATCAGAAAAAAAGTCAAAACAGCAGAATACACTATTAAAGTACTAATAGAAAAAAAAACAGAGGAAGGAAAGAAAACTTCAAAAGGGTTTCTTATTTGAGTTCTGCAGCTGAAATATCCAAAAAGGAGCAGTCTCGTCAGAGATCATTGTTTTACTGTGCCACTATAGTTCTGTCAGTGGATCTGAAAGGCAGTCTATCTACTCACAGGTGATTGGTCAATTGCATCCACAGACAGGCAGGGGAGGAGCTCTGAGCTTTGGTAGCCTGCCAGAGATAGGGTAGTAAGGCACTATTACTCATATACCAGCCAGTAAGGCACTGTGTACTTGTTGAACATTCAATGCTCAGTTTAGAGGCTGAAATACTGCTAGCACTTGTGAAGAGAGAAATTGGTGTACTGCGTGTCTATATTTCAGTTACATACATGTAGAAAATGAATATGAATCAATGAAAACATTTGGTGGGGATAACTGGATGGAAGTAGAGAGCATTAGTAACACATCTGAAATTATAATTCTCTATACAAACTATTATGAATGCTCTGTCTAATATTCTGCATGCTGTTATATGCTTCATCACTGCAAGGCTTGTAAAAGGACTTAGGCTGTCAGCAGAAGGGCATGTAATAAGGTATTAAAACCTGAGTGTTTTCAAAATACATTACTAACCAGAGTCCCATCCTGCTGGCCTCTTACTTGGACATCTAAAAATGAGATAAAATCAGTATTGTGAACTGAATCCCCACTTATTTTCATTCAAACACTGAACAAATTCCCTGAGATAGTCAACATCTGACCTCCATACCAACCAGCAGTCATCAAGATATCTTCTCCAAATCTCAATTCCATCTAGAAACAAATTATAATCCCTATCCTCAAACTACTCACTACCATCTCTTATCTATGCTTCTTCCATTCTTACAAACACAAATGTCACCCTAAAGAACAAACTAGCTTCCTGTTACAGTAAACTTGCCAAATCTGCTGCCAATGTTACACATGGAACCCAACACTGTGTAAAGCCTTAAAACAACTATACTGGCTAGAATTAAACAGCTACCTCACATTTTCTGAGGTATTTATCACATATAACATACATTATCCACAAAAATGTACACCAGTAAAATATAATACTGCCTTACACTGCTGCAAGGGATCTCTGGTCCACTAAGTTCTATTAAATCTAACAACCCATCAAGAGACTCACTATACTCCTGGTATATGTCCAAACTTTCGAATGCTATTTCCCTAAAAGTAAAAAAATGACAGAAAAACTATCATGCTTCAAACAATACCTAAATCAACCCTGGACATTCCCATTTTCTTATAAAGGCTGCAGAATTTCTCCCATGACCTCACACTCTTCCCTAATCTTCTCAAATCCTTCCATCTCCTTGTACAGGATGCCTCCTCCCTTTTATACAATCTCTCTGACATTTATTCATCTCGTTTTATGTCTTGAATGTCACCCTCCCCAGTCTCTCTCTTTTTCTATAACCGAATATATGAAATACTTATGTTTCCCCTCTCGAATCAACAACCTATAGTCCATCTTAGTTTCCTTCACAATACCTGCATTCCTTCTCTCAAGAACTTTTTGACAATCTCCCTCACTTTGGTTTCTCTATGTAATGTCTACAACCCTTTCATTAACTCTGAAGGTCATTACTGAAGCATACATTTTTCTCACATCAGTAGTATCACCCATAAAGCAATGTCTTTTTCTAACACCTTTATTGAATTATCACTTAAGACACAGGCAGACATTAATTTATATAAAAGAAAGCAAACCATGTTAACATTTTACATTTATACAATCAGTTCAACATTACATAAATTGACCAATTCCTGCCTTCCCTTAAACCTCACTCCTTCTCCAAAATATTATGTATTTATTGTTCCCACACTTTTATTTTTTTTCCAAATAATTTGCTTCTATCCTTTTCTAAAGATCCTTCTTCCAGTTCTTTTATCTCTGTTACAATATTCACTACTTCAAACCCAGCCAGTTTAGACTTTGATTTCAATTTTCTAGTAATTGCTTTTTTGGCAGCTACCAGAATTAAACTTAAGGCCTTATTATGTCTGAGCAATTTAGATCCCCAGCTTAGAAGTAATGTCCTTAGTTACACCCATTTGCTCACCCATTATTTCTGAGAGAGCACTCTGTAGGAAATGTTTAAAGTCTTCCAAATTATTACACCCCCAAAACATATGTGCCTAGCTACCTCTTTCTTCCCCATCACACTTCCAACATTTGCCATTTACAGCAGGAAAAAAATTCTTTGGAGTGTGCTTGGGGAATAAAAATGCCTATGCAAACATTCCAAGCAAAAATCCTAAATCTTCTAGACTTTACTGCACATATGGGAGCCATACATATGTCCTGCCATAGTTTCCTTGTGAATTGCTTATCCAGTCTCTGTTCTCAAGCTTTTCTAACCTCCACTGATCGATTCCTATAGTTATTGTGCAATATTTTATATGTCTTACTAATTAACCCTTTATAACAGCAGTTTCTGTTCTATATTCAACTAAAAACTGTACCAAAGCAGGTCTTTCATTTAGGATTCAGCTATCACTTTCTCATTGCCCACAATCTGATATCAATCCCTAATAGGGAAGGCAGTCTCCAGTCCAAATGTTTTCCTTGCCTCTTCCAATAATATTATCAGTCTCTCTCTAGTCATTTGCTTCCAAATATCTTGGTTCCTTTGCCATTTTTTCATGTTAATTCTAGCCCCTCTTGTGTATTCTCCATAGTCCAAATTACAGTCATCCCAAATTGGCAGAATCTCCTTTCTCCATTCTTGTGTTGGTTTAATTCTTAGAATACTTTATTACTTTATAAATATAATATTCTGCATGGCTGTTACTCTCCTTAAGGATCTGCATCCAAAATCCCACTCCTTCCTTATTTCTGCAATTTCCTCTTGCTTTGGTATCATCCCTTTCCACTTTGAATTACAGCTTTCTGCTTGTGCTATGTATAAGAACCTTAACTGTATAGCTCTGAAATATTCCTTCAAATCAGGTAATCCCAATTCACCTTGTTGGAAAGAACACAGTATCCCTCTTGACCCTTGCCCTCTTTCCCTCCCTAATATCCTTCAACTTTTTATTAATTATTGTCCACAACTTCTCTTTGGCTTGATAAAAATATGCCAGACCTGTGTATAAAAATAAAGGGACTAAAAACATTTTCACTGCTTGCATTTTGCTATCTATATCCATAAACAAGAGTGTTCAGTTTCTCAGTTTTTGTATAATCTTTTGTTTAGTCTCTTCCCATGGATTCACTTCAGAATCTCGAAATTCTGAAACACTGAATTTCATATGACTGAGACCATATGGTCGATATTTTGGAATATCAAAATTCCGAAACAAATCCAAAAAAAACCCCAATTTAAATGTTTCTGCTGGGAGGCAAGCCCCCCTACACCCCCCACACCCCGCTACTTAAATATTCCAACTCTAAGATCGCACTACAGCGAGGAAAAGGGAAATATCCCATTTCGCACTGTATACAGATCTCTGTTCACAATGTCAGGATTCGAAGGTTCAATTATATGGTCTCAGCCATATGAAATTCGATCTTTCAAGATTTCAGCATTATGAAGAGTTCCCCTTCCACATATCTTTAGCTGCCATAACAGAATCCTTTTTAATCCACACTCCAAAGTACTTCATTTTGTCATGTCCCCATAAAAATGCGTATTGCTGAACCAACTTGTGTACATAGTTTACAGCTATTGTCTTTGTTTTATCTTCATTAATTGCATACCATGAAAAGACTTGAAATGGTCTCAGAGTATTCCACAACACTGAAATGTCCTTTTCTGGTTTTATCAGGTGAAAAATAATGTTGTCTGCAAATAAAGACAACTTTTCTTGATTACCATACCAATTACATCCTTGAATTTCTGAGTCCCATATTTTTTTGACAGTGGCTCTAAATAAAATGCAAATAACAAAGAGGAAAGAGGATACCATTGCCTGGTTCCTCTATTCTGACAACCTATAAGAAAGGAACCCTCCCACTTTAATTTTTGCCTGATCCCTCATATATCCTCATAACTAACATTATTTAATCAGGGAATCAAATGCATTCATTACCCTACTCATAAAATTCCAGCTTACTCTACTGAATGCTTTCTTGTATCAAGACCCACCAACAACAGTGGTATTTTTTTTACATTGTTTCCCTCTGGGTCACAATTGTTCTATTAATGTTGTTAAATGTTTGCCTCCTCTCCACATAACCACATTGATTCCTGTCTATCAATTTTGGCAATCATGATTTAAATTTGAAATGGACCTATATGAAGCTCGGTCTGGTGGATGTTTACAATCTTTATATATTGCTGGCACCACAGCTTTCTTCCAGGATGTTGGTGCGCCCCCCTTTAAACTATTGTTAAACAAAACCTTCCAGATCATTTATCAGTTTCTTCCCTCCTAGCTTCCAAACTTCTACAGGAATACCATCTATTCTTGAAGACTTCCATGCAGATTGATAATACATCACCTTTGTACCTCCTATCCTGTTAATTGTTTACCATCATCTGCCTGCAATATTTTACTAATCTGTCCCTTCCAGTTTCTCTAATACAGCAAAATATCACAAATTTTCTTGCATAATCCCTCTTTTAATTGTACCATTTTTAAAACAGCTCTTCTTGAGCAGTCTCATGTTTAGCCAGCCTTTTCATTTCAGCCTTTGATTTTTGCAGTTTTATCACTTCATCTGAAAAGCTGTTTAAAGCTTTTAACATTTTTCAGCCTTTTGTTATGCAAGGTCCTTCAATGTTTTATTCATTTTAATCAGCTCTGAGCACATTTGACTTATTTTTCCTCTAAATTACTGGAAGCTATCTCTTGCACCAAAGCTGGAGCTTGAACTATCTTTTCCTGAACAACCACAGAAATCTTCATCTCTTAAGCTTTTCTGGTTGATTTCCTTTCAGGTTCTCAAAATTTCTTTTTGCTGGCATCCAGGTAGTGTACTTAACAGCCAGCAACTGAATTTTACTCAAGCTGACCATATCACTAACCGTTACTTCTCAATTTGTTTTCATGCTGGGAGAGCTGAAGTTAAGTTGTTGAGTCTGCAGCCATCAGACACCCATAAGGCAACTTTTTATCTTAATATAAAGATCTTAGACGCTTGTATAAATCCTGTTACAGGCAACTACTTTCCAAATCAAATGTACTGTATAAACCTGTCCTTATCAGTCTGTATACAACCCTATATTTTACTGTAACTGATGTATGTAAATATTATTTACTTACAATTGTGCTGAAAACACTGATATTCAACAAATGCACTGCCTTACTGGCATTTTGGCAGTAGTGGCCTGTTACTCAGCAGTCTACTAAAGCTCTATCCTACTGGCAAACAGGGCCCTTTTCAGTATTACAATACCATAGTAAGAGAAGGATCTTTTGGAAGACTGCACACTATTCTCAATCTCTTCAGCTGCTGAGCTCAGATAAGAAACCTATTTGGGTTTTTATTTCCTCTCCCTACCATTTTTTCTCTCAGTGCTTGAATAGTGTAATCTGCTTTTTTTTTTTCCTGGCAAGGAAGTTGTATACACTTGGGGTTCTACTGTACCTGCAGTATAAGGCTTATGCTATTTATTATAAGCTTCAGTTGAACATTTTACTATAAAACTTGCTGACTTTATAGTTTTTTTTTTTTGGGATTATAATTATTTGAGATGCTTGCACAGGTTTACCAAATTTTAAATAATTTTGCTTAATTTAAATCATAATTTTCCCACCATTTTATAGGTTCATAGGTAAGTACTAAGCTAGCTGCCTTAGCAGGCCATTTTAAGCTTAGCCAATTATCCTTGAAAGCTAAGAATCAAACCTTGAAACTTGTGTTTATGAAGTAAACACCTTAATCAGTATGCCAATCCCCAAAGCATTTTTGTATGATAAACATTTCTGAAAGGAATTTTTCATACATTTATGCTTTATTCTTTTCTAAGACTCCTATTTTATGTTGTTTCTAATCCTATGGGGCTGAAACTAGTGTTATTTTATTTATTAAAATGTGTTACATGTACTTTATAATTTTTCACTGTACTACTGAAACCACTGTACTTTTATTCAGTGTAGTGTTCAGATTATCCCAAAGGAAATGGACTTCAGATTGCTATTTTGAGAGACAATACTGGGATTTGTCCATTTTTAGTGGGCTGACCACGCAACCATTCTTTGGTATTGCTCTATTTTCTTTGTCCCCTGACTTGATGACCCCAGATACAGTTCTCCTCCCAACATCTATACCACTTGCAAGTAAATCAAAAAGTATGAAGTATGCCTCAGCCAACAACTTTGACTCTACACTAGCCTTGGGAAGACTGTCAAGGCCAATAATCTTTTTCCTCCTGGTCCCCTAGTGTAGTGTTAGTACCATAACTGTGCATGACACAGGGATCACATGCCCTCTGGGGCTGTACCATTGTCTTGTTTAGGTACAGAAGAACAAAATCATTAGGTGGAGGGGAAGTCAGGGCTGCAGAATCCGTTGTCAGTGTTGATACATTTCCCCCAGGAGATTCTCCCACTAATCTAGTGTGTGGAAAAAAAAAGACTCACCATGTTACAAGGCAACAGTCTCAAACTGTTTTCACCTAGGCTGGTAGCTATGGCTAGATCAATTATTCAGGACACTGATTATGGGGTGCAAACCCAGGTTATAAATAATGCAGGTGGTCTCACCCCATACAATCACCCAAGGATCCTGACTGAGAGGAATCCAGAATCTGAGGTCTTGGAAGTGTCAGATTCTGATCAGTCACTTTCCTCTGAGGATGAAGCAGCACACCAACCCAAAAAGACCTTTTCTTCTTCCCAAATGCTGGCTAGGATTAGGGATATGTTCAGTTGGATGCAATCTTTGGCTGCCCCCGAGATAAGTAGAGTATATGATGTTTTCAAGGATGAGTCCCTGGAGGTGGCAGCCTTCCTTCCATTGGTTCCAGCACTGGAAGATGTTTTTAAGAAAGCATGCAATTCTCCACTGTTGAATGAGTCTCTTCCTAAGAGTGTTTTAAGAAATTCAGGGTGTGCCCCACCATGCCTGGCCTCCATTCTCCCTTATCTGAAGACCCTACTTGTGCCCCCAGTGACCTTTTCCAATAAAAAGACTATGTCTTCATCCAACCCAGTCCCTGAAGTGGCTAGTATCTCAGGGAAAGAAAGTGGTGGAGGCCAACTTGATAGCTTTTAAGATTTAATTTAATTAGCAGCATTTTATGTGGAAATTTGTGATGAGGTGTATGTATAGTTGTTCAGACGAGTCTACTGCATTACCTCTCACTCAGAAAGACTGCATGAAAGAAATTGTTTCCAATATTTCTCAAGTGTCTAAATATGCTTTAAAAAGAGTGCCTTGGAGAGTGCTAATACTGATTATCTAGAAAAACAATGATGTTGGTTGTGGTAAGGAGGTATGCTTGGTTGCACAAGCAAAATTCTTCTGAAGAGTTATATAAAAAAAGATATTTGGAATGCTCCACTTGATACAGATCGTGTGTTTGGTACAGCAACTAATCAGATCCTTAAACACTGGAATGACAGAGGTTAGCTGATGCAAGGGGCATCTAAAATGTAAGTGTTCCTCCAATAAGCAAGACAATTTTTTTGGGGGGGGTCCAACAAATATAAGTTCCAGCCAAACAGAAACCAAGCCACTAAAAGGAAATGGCAGGATGTGATCTCCACCAAACCTAACAAGAAGTGTTAATTTCCCGAAAAGAATAACTCTCCTCCCAACCTATGACTAAGGAAAGGCAAGGCAAGGCTCGGCACCCACTAATCACAAGTTCCCCTCTGCGTTTCCCTTCACAAAAGTTAGTTCTCAACAAGATGTCCTGGCCATTATTGGTGTCTGACAAATGGGTGCTCAAAATTGTTAGTAGAGGTGGCCAGATCAGACTTGTTACCCACACCTCATACTGCAGCACATGCTGGATGCAAGGGTCACACACCCAGTCCCTCCTTCAGAGACAGTGAAAGGTTTCGACTCCAGAATTTTCCTAGTCCCCAAAAAAGGTGCTGTCATGCAGAGTGTTGTTGGATCTCTCCTTTCTGATTATTTCTGTCAAAGGCCTGTTAATTCAAGATGTTCACACTGCAGACAGTGCTTCCTTTTCTACTAGACCACTGCTCCATGGTAACCTTAGACCTGAATGATGCATATCATACCCTCATTACTTACTTCTTCCAGAGAGATTGGAGATTTGTATCTGGTTTGTGCTATTAGTTCTCTGCACTGCACTTCTGAGTGTTTACCAAATGTCTTGCTCTGCTAGTGGCTCATTGCCAGACTCTAGGCATTCACATCTTTCTTGACTTTGATAACTTGCTGATCTGTGCAGAGTATGTATCAAGGTGTTTGGAATTGCTAGAGATGGTCTCAACCTTATTCTCCCAGCTAGGGTTCAAGCTGAACCTTCAGAAGTCATGTCCAACACCCAAACAAAGACTGAGCTTTATGGGTGCTTAACTGACAGTGACAAAATAATGGCCTTTCTTCCCAAAGACAAGGTCCTGTCCTACCAGATGGTGTTTCAGGAATTCCACAGGAGGAAAGTTGCCTTGGCAGGAGAATCCTTAAAAATTCTAGGACTGAGGGTGACCATGATTCTCATGATACCATTGGCCCATCTCCACCTGAGGAAAATTTGATAGTATGCATGAAATTGTTGGACCCAGCAACTACATTCTATGGAATTCCAGTTGCCAGTGCTGCCATTCATCAGATAAGTGTTACAGTGATGGTGAACACAGTTGAGTATCAATCCAGGACTCCCCTTTTTTTCCACCTGCTCCTATGCAATCTGTCAAGACAGATTCATCTGACTTCACTTAGGGAGCTGGGCCAATGGGAGTCCCAAGGATGCATGGAAGCAGATCAATATCAAGGAAAATTGGCAGTGATCCATACCTTGAAAGTCCTTCACCACATATAGACTTTGGGTCTTCTTTTTGTGATTAAGGACAACGTCACAGTGATGTGTCACCAACAAAAAAAAGTGGGTATAAGGTCATATTCTCTACATTAGTTGGCAGTGATGGCCTGGAAGCTGGCTTTATAGCATTCTCAGACTCTTCCAGCATAAAGCATCCTGTCAGAGCAAAATGTTGAGGCAGACAGACTAAGCAGATCCTGGGCAAACCCATAAAAGTGACAACTCAAGGCTGTGGTGTTCCAGGATCTAGTCCAGATGTGGGGAATGCCACAGACAAATCTGTTCACCTCCTTTGAAAATAAACAGCAAGAAAAATTCTGTTCCACATATCCTTGCAGCCATGCTTAGATGACATACACAAGTGCTTTCCCTTGTATGGGAATGTTCCTGTATACATTTTCACCCTTTCCACTGATTCACAAAGTACTTCTGAAGATTCAAGAAAAATCATTGTGGTGAACTCCTATTGACCCATGCAATCTTGGTTATTTGGTATAATGTTATTGGCCAAGGGTAGTTACCACAGACTTCCTCACAGAATCTCAGGGTGAATGGTGCACCCCAATTTGATACAACTAAAAGTGAAAGCCTGGATGATTCAGTTTCCACTCAGTTTAGGTAATTGTTTCATAAGGATGTGCAGCAGGTGTTAAAGGAGGCCAAAAAAATCTTATGTTTACAAATGGATGAGGCTTTCTAAGGGGTGGCTAAGCAGGAATAGTTGGACTCTTGAGGTTTTCATACCTATCATCTTGAAATATGTATGTGAGGTACTTCAGGACAGTTTACTGTATGCATCCATTAACCTGCATTTAGTGGTCATCTTTGCTTGTCTGCCAATGGATCAACCTCTTCTTCTCTTTTAGTAAAACATGTCATAAAAGGAATATTGCATACGAGACCCCCTCGAAAGCAAATTCCTTCTTTGTGGACTCTCAACTATGTTCTATAAAAAGTGGCCCCACAACCTTTCAAACCTGTGTCTCAGGATGATCTGAAGTTCTTAATATGGAAAACTGTTTTGCTTATTGCTCTGACATCTGCAAGGTGAGCCTCTGAGCTACAAGCTCTCATGGTGAGTCAACTTTACCTGATTTTCTACAGAGATAGGATTGTGTTTCACATTAACCCCTCTTTCATGCTGAAAGTAGTCTTAGAATACAATCTCAATCAGTCTGTGTTCTTCCAAGAACCTAAATATAAGAGAGAGGATACTACATACTGGATGCACCAGCAAATAAGAATGAAACCCTTCAAGAAGGCTGAAAGGCTTTTTATTTCATAGAAAGGGTCAACCTGTCTCCGAGCAAATCATTGCATATTAATTTCCTCTGGTACTGTGTTTTGTTACACTCACCACAGCAAGGAGAATCCATGCAAGGTAAATGTGCATTACAACAGGGTATTTGCTTCTTCAATGATCAATTGGACAGGAGTGCACTCTAGAAGTATTCAAACAGGCACCATCTTGGTCATCCTTCTATACCTTTACAAAAGTTGTAAACATTTTCTGAATCCAGAGCAGGCTTTGCTAGGACTGTTTTCCAAGGGCTCCAGGACACTTATCGTTCCTCATCCCAGGTAGGGTAAGCTGCCAGTAAGGCAGTGTGTTCTATGAATCTGTTACAGACAAGTATGACTTAACCAACTATACTTACTTAAAAATGAAGCTGTTAATTACAACCAT
This sequence comes from Protopterus annectens, assembly GCF_019279795.1. Taxonomy (NCBI): domain Eukaryota; kingdom Metazoa; phylum Chordata; order Ceratodontiformes; family Protopteridae; genus Protopterus; species Protopterus annectens. The sequence goes on from NC_056744.1 coordinate 110,116,461, forward strand.
TATGTAATGGAGCTTTTTCCCCATACCTCCACTGAATCTAGGCTACACCCTGTCAGACTCTCCTGGTCAACAAAGACAGTAAATAGCTAATTATAAATTACAATATAATAACATGAAACAAAGGCATGTAGGAGAATGATACCATAATGACATGCAAATGTATACAATTACAATAATTATGATTTGTAGTCATGAGTGGAAGAATTTGCACACAAATATGTGACTCTATACATGAACAAAGCATGTGGAAAATATTTCTCTCTCAAACATCTAAAATGTGTGGGATTGCAGACGCAGACAGCAGCAACCTTGGTGATCATCACTTTAGAAAACCTGATGGAAGGTATGATTTGGCTGAGGGGCTTACCATGCCCACAAACATTACTAGAACAGTATCACTATAAATTACCTGACAAGCTGCCATCTTGAAGATCTCTATGTGTGGGAAAAGTACAGTTTTGTACCTACCATAAATGTAGATGTTCGAGTGCCAATACAGCTGCAGTCATAACAGATGGGTTTTCCTGCCGTCAGGCGGGTCCTCAGTCAGACAAATTCCAAAGTCTAGGTCCGGCGTTGGTTGTTGTCGCTTCTTCCCTGACGTCAGTGCGACAGGAGTATAAAAGAACCAGCCGATACCATTTTCTTCCGTTTTTCTTGCCCCAGATGTCAGGTGCTCCCAGAAGGAAGGCAATACATATATTTATGAAATAATGCAATACAGTATAATCAAAAAACATTAGTTGCAAGCAAATACACCATATAAGAATACCCCAATCAGGTTGTATGAGGAAGTGTTAGCCATTAGGCCTGTTCCAGAGGGGAAGGAGGGAGGGAAACCTGGACTGCAACTGTATTAGCACTCGAACATCTACATTTATGGTAGGTACAAAACTGTACTATGTTCATCATGCATACAGCTGCAGTCATAACAGATGGGTAGAATACCAAAGCTAAAAAAGGGGTGGTAGGCACTAGGTGGAACTAGGAGGAGCGAGGATGCCCTGCAAAACTGCAGTGGCAAAACCTGCTCTAGATTTGGAGTATAAAGGCAGGTGATAGTGCTTGGAGAAAGTATGCATGGAACTCCAAGTGGCAGCTTCCAAAATATCTTTGGTAGGAACCCCCCTGAGGAAAGCTGCAGAGGTAGCTGTGGCCCTTGTGGAGTGAGACCTGATGCCTGCAGGTACAGTTTTACCATGAAGAGAGTAACAAAAGCGTATGCAGTGGGATATCCATTTTGAGATTGTCTGTTTGGAAATAGGCTTCCCTTGAGCCCCTGTAGCATAGGACACAAAGAGTTGTTCTGATTTTCTGAAAGGCTTTGTTCTGTCCAAATAATAACGTAGTTGTCTGTGACTGTCCAAGGAATGTAGTAGTCTCTCCCCTTTGTTTTGAGGATTGGGGTAAAAGGTAGGCAAGTGGATAGCCTGATTCAAGGCTACCCTGGATACTACCTTTGGCATAAAGGAAGGATTGGTTCATAAGGAAACTCTGTCCTGATGGAAAATGATGAAAGGCTGCACAGCCATGAGGGCTCATAGTTCCGAAACCCTGCGAGCTGAGGTGATAGCCAGCAGGAAGGCTGTTTTCCAGGACAAATATTGCAGTTCTGTTGAGGCAGCTGGCTCAAAAGGAGGCAAAGTCAGTTTCTCTAGAATGAAATTGAGATCACAAGCAGGTACTGCTTGTTTCCTTGGGGGTTTTATATTCTTATCCCCTCCGAGGAACTGCCTTAAGAGTGGGTGAGAGAATAAAGGAGGATCAGTGTTGTATTCTGCAGAAATGGCTGAGGCATGGATTTTGATGGAAGAGAATGAAAGTCCACTGCTTAGCATCTCAGATAGTTACTGTAATATTTGAGGTAAATTCAGTATTCCAGGGTTCTGGCCCTTTTTCTCATTCCAAGCACAAAACCGTTTCCATTTGGCAGAGTAAGCTTTTCTAGTAGAAGGTCTTCTGGCCTACAAAATGACATCCTGCACCTCCTTGGAGAGTAGGGCCTGTTGTGAATTTAAGGAATCTTCCATGCAGCTAGATTGAGTGTTTTCAGCTGACTGTGAAGAGTTTTGAAGTTGTGCTGAGTCAGTAGAAGAGGCATTAGAGGCAGGATCCGTGGTGGGGAATGTGTCAGGCTTTTCAGGAGTGGGTACCAGTGTTGTCTTGGCCAGTCTGGAGCAATGAGAATCATCTTTGGTCTGTCTGCTCTGGTTTTTAATAGAACTTTGGGCAGCAGAGGGGAGAGGTGGAAAGGCATAAACTGTCATTGTTGCCCAACAGAAGGAGAGTGCGTCCACCTTCCAGGCCTGTGGATGAAAGGTCCTTGAGCAGAATTTTGCCAATTGGTGATTTCTGTGGGAGGCAAAGAGATCTATGTCTGGCCTTCCCCATGCTTGAGTTATCTTTGCGAAAACTTGAGGATGCAACTTCCATTCATGTGGATCTGTCATATTTCTGCTTAGGTTGTCTGCCAGTGTGTTTTCCTTGCCTGGCAGGTACTGTGCTTGAAGCTCGATTTGTAATTCTAGAGCCATGTTCCAAAGAGAAATGGCTTGCCTGCATAGGGGGTAGGAATGAGTACCTCCCTGTTTATGTACCACATTACTGTGGTGTTGTCCGTCCTTATCAATAGCTGGCCTGGATGCAGTAGGTCTTTGAAAGCTATAATAGCATTTATTACTGCTAGCATTTCTTTCTGATTGATGTGTAGGTGCTTTTCTCTTTGGGACCATTTGCCCTGAATGCACCGATCTGTCATGTGCGCCCCCAGGCGTAGTCTGAGGCGTCTGTTGTGATGATTTGATTTGCTTGAGGCTTGCAGAATGGGAGACCTGTGTTTCTTTGGCATGCTTGAGCCCACCACAGAAATTCCTTTTGAAGACATGGAATTAGTGGGATTATTGTTTCCAAACTGTGGCTGTGTTGAGACCATAGGTTTTTTAGGTACCATTGAAGTTTCCTCATATGCAGCTTTGCACATGGGATTAGTAGGATGCAAGATGCCATGAATCCCAGAGCCTGCAGGATTTTCCTTGCAGTAAGCCTGGTGAAACTTGCCAGTTTTCTGAAGTATTGAGTTAGTTGCCCTTGTTTCTCTGGCATGAGGTAGGCCATCTGGGTATTTGTATCCAAGCTGGCACCCAGGAAAATTATTGTTTGAGAGGGGATTAGCCTTGATTTCTTCTTGTTGACTGTGTATCCCAGAGAATTCAACAACATTATTACAAACGCCAGATGTTTCATAAGTATGTGCTTGCTGTCCGCTTGGATCAGGCAGTCGTCCAAATATGGGTATATTGTATCCCTTGAAGTCTGCAGTAGGCGATTACTGATGCCAGGCATTTCGTGAACACTCTGGGCACAGTAGATAAGCCAAAGGGCAATGCAGAGAATTGATAATGTGTTGAACCTGCAAGAAATCTGAGGTATCTTCTGCAATCTTGTCTGATTGGGAAATGCAGGTATGCCTCCTTGAGGTCGACTCCTTGCCCAGCATGGGAAGAAGCTGCTGTAATGTGAGCATCTTGAATTTTGGCACGAGTAAAAATGTGTTTAGGATGGATAGGTCCAAAATAGGTCTCCAATCTTTGCCCTTCCTTGGTACCAGGAATAGTCTGGAATAAAAACCTTGACCCTGTTCTTGTGCAGGTACCTCTTGAATAGCTTTCATGTCCATGAGATCTGAAATTTGCTTTTGTGCCTCTGCCCTTTGATTGTGTGGCAGGTTTGGCATGCCTCTCATTTTTGGAAGGGTGTGAAAGTGGAATCTGTAGCCTCTGTCTATAATGTCCAAGATCCATTTGTCTTTTGTGACAATATGCCAATTTTTCGAAAATAATGCCAGTTTTCCACCTAAAGGTGCTGCCATTTGAGCCTTGCTTGGCATGCAAAGGGGAAAGTCATTGGTTCTGCTTTCTGAATGGCTGTGAACTGTCCTCACTACCTCTTTGGGTAGGTGCTTGCCATTGTCTGCCTCTAAACGATCCTTGAGATTGCCCTCTACCCCTCGGGCACCTGTATCTACCTCTTTGTGGTCTGTCTGTGGCTCGAAAGGACCAATTTTTTGAAGGCCAATTTCTACTGAAACGTGGAGGTTGTACCTGTAGGAAATCTTTCACTGTTTGCATTGATTTTGCCTTTTCCTCCATTTTCTTTAATACCTCCTCAGCTTTAACACCAAACAATACATCTTTTTGCAGGGGTGCATCCAGTAATTTTGCTTTGACATGATCTGGTAAGGTTTGCTCTTTGAGCCAAGCATGTCTACGTATGACTGATCCTGTAACAGCAGCTCTACATGAGGCCTCTAAAGCATCAAAACCACATTGCAAGGTATGTTTACCTACTTGTTCTGCACTATGTATCAAATCCTGCAACTCCTTTAAATCTGGTTGTTCAGGTTGTGACATTTTGCTTCTCAACTGTGATAACAGAAACTGTTGGTACTTTAACATATGGAACTGGCAGTTTAATGCCCTCATGGATAAGGTGGCCGAGGTGTATATCTCTTTCCCCCCACCTTTCTAAAGTTCTGTAATCCCTCTCTGAAGGTAAAGGATTTTTAGCAGTGGAGGCCTTAATTCCCTTGGGGCACTGTGAGATAGTTTCTGGGTCAGCCGCATGGCTTTTGTATAGGAATTGGTGAGAGTCAGGAACCCGGTAATACCCGTCAGGCTTGACTGGGGCTGGAGGTAGAGAGTCTGGGTTAAGGCAGGACTCCGAATACACATCATCAAGGATATCTAAGACAGGGGGTATAGCCAGAGGCCTGTGCTGAGGGAGCAAGAGAAAATCCCTAAGCCTTTTCTTGGAGTCTGAGTACTCTTGACCTTCCCAGTGGAAGTGTTCCCTCAAGGTATGCAAGGTTTCCCCAAAAGAGTAATCCTCAGGAGGGGAGACAGAGGGAATAGACTCCTCTGCATCAGAATCTTCAAAAGGGGAGTATGAATGTTCCTGGTCATCGGAATGTTCTGAAATAATGGAAGCCTGGTCCGAGGAGAGGGATTCTTCCTCCACTCTGGGCCTTTTTTCCAGGGGGGGGGGGTTGAGAACCCCTGATAAGAGAAATTAAGTCTTCAGCCATTTTGAGCATCTGCTTTTTAGGCATGGGGCCTTGAGAAGGGCCCTGTGGGGTTTGTTTTTTAGAATGCATGGCTGTCTTAGACTTAGTGAAAGCCTCGATGGAAAAAGAAGAGGAAGGCCTGAAGACACCTTGAGAGGAGGCAGACCTGTCTAAACTCTGAGTTTCACCACCAAGAGTGGCTTCGGTATCTGTAGTCAGGGTGTGGGCCGAAGAGCCTGCGACCTCGGGTACAGAAGACACCACCAATGAATTGTCATCAGTAATCAGGGGCTGCTTAGGCGCCTCAGTGAGAACCAGACCACCTGCAATCGGCTTTGGCATGGTGTCGCTAGAGGCCGCGGACCTAGTGTGTCAGTCCTTATCTTTGCGTCTTTTAGTCAAAACTGGAGTTGGAGTATCCGACGACATTATGTAGTTAACATTTTTGCCAAAAAAGTGCTGGGCGAACTCCGCCCGACACTTAATGGTGCGTTTGTTGAATGTAGCACAAAAACGGCAGGCTGAGACGTCGTGGTCTGGGCCTAAGCAAGGAATGCAGAGGGAATGAAAATCCTTATGCAGTATTTGCTTCCCACATGAAATACAATTATTAACTTTGTCTGACATCGATCTGAGGCAAGAAAAGTTTCCCCAACGGGGTACTTAGCTTTCAAGAAAACTTCGGTTGCAGATATTCGTAATCTCAGGAGCTGGCCGACCGGCACTTGCGAACTGCTTCTGCTTCGGGCACCGCACGGCAAGAAATACTGGAGAAAATGGCGTCGGCTGGTTCTTTTATACCCCTGTCGCACTGACGTCAGGGAAAAAGTGACGACAACCGACGCCGGACCTAGACTTTGGAATTCGGCCGACCGAGGACCTGCCTGATGGCAGGAAAACCCATCTGTTATGACTGCAGCTGTATGCACGATGAACATCAGGGTTTATGCAATGACGACTGAATAGTAATGCAAGTGCTAGCCATTATAAGCATTAACTTATGTATACATGTATGTGTATACTTATGGGTGAGGGAGTGTTGCCAGTGCACTCTGCCAGATGTGTTTCTGCTATCTGCAGGTATTTTTGTCGTATGCAATTGATATATGCCAGGATAATGGAAAGGGCTGCTATCTGTGAAGGCTGCACTAATACAAAGTAACAGCATTGTTCTGCAAAGATGTGGTGCTGGCAAGTCTTTCTTGCAAACAAAATAGTAGCATTCAGACAGATCATTGTGGGGCTGCACATCAAAGTACCAACCATGGTCATCATATAAAAAAAAATAGGGGAGAACAGAAAACAGAGGGAAGCACACAGAGGTGAGAAAGGGTAATACTTTTTAGGGACAGAGACCTTTTTTCACATATGAAAGAACAATAGATGGGGAAGGTAGAGAGAGAAGGCTGTGGATGGAATACATGGAAAAGGGTATGTGAAGAGGCAGACAGAAAAATGTAAAAACAAGAATCAAACCTACGCATACAAAAGTTGGGAGGACAGTAGCCCACACAGACATACAGGGGATGGACAAGTGATGAATGGGAGAATTCAGCAATGAACAAGGGATGGGAAATGACACAAAGGAAGTAAAACATGCTGGAGGTAGGGTAGGGTCCTGGCAAGGTTAGAGATCATACTGGCTCAAAAGATAACAAACCCTGGCATTACTTACCTGGGTGGCCAATATTATGGGCAGGTTGAATCTCTGGTCACCTGATGGATGGGCACCACCAGTCACACAACTGCAATAGCCATCCCAGAAGATGCTGTATGTTAAGGCAGCTGTCCAATTGCTCAGCCACCACCAGCCTCTACACCTGATGCCAGATGACCAGGGCAGACCAATTGGAATCAATTTCAGAAGTGGTGGCTTTTCCCCAAGAAGTTACCACAGAGCGTAAAGTAACAAAAAGCACATTAAGTCAGTTGAAGGCACAAAACAGTAGCTTTGTGAGCAGGGACATGTTTTAGATTATATGTCACATAATGTAGTGCCACACTATAGCACTAGTATATTGCAGTAGTGCAGTACCTTCCCACTACAGGCATACAGGTCACATCCCTTGTGGTCACTGTAGCATGCAAGGCTACTTGCAGTATGCCTGGGTAGTATAATGGGCTATATTAGAGATTCAGAAACAGTAGTACAAAGTAGTCTTATTACTACAACTGCAAAGCTAAATGGTGCTTAGTGTGATATAAAATGCTGGCTGCATTTTGTACAATTCCTCTCAGTGCCATACAATTATGAATTTCAAGTGACAAACTGTAGCCTAGATTTTTTACGGTGTTGAGCAAGAATCTAGAGTCTGTGAAGGAGCCCTGCCTAAAGTACATCAGCAAGAAATACAAATCTCATGGTAGACGTTGATCACCCTGAAGCAGCTGGTGTGATGCATATGTAAATGGGAATACAGAGCAGTGGCATGGCACAGCATTGTCTGTCTGTGCTTTTAAGGAAAAATCATTTACAATGGAAACATTGTGATGGACATGGTTTGGGGTTTCAGGGCAACATGCAATGGCATGGTGATGGTCTTTAAGGGGGTATGGAGCCTGTGCATAGCACTAATAGTAGCTGATGAGCAGCTGCATATACATGGGAGTGGAAGCATGTGAAGGGCTACAGTGCAGAAATGATGGGGGTGGGGAGCCTGTGCAAACCATTTATTTTTAAGTAGTAGTAAGAGAAGACAACTATTTTGACAGTGAGGGTCATAGCAACCTGGTCCTGCACTACATATTGGACATCAAGAATATATAGGAAATTTTATGTAATTGTTTTTTGTTGCACAGTGATGAAAGCACCAAAAATATTTATTTTCTGCATTACCATCTTTTACATACAAAAATAAATAGAACATAAAATACCTTTTGGAGAAGTCCACTGACCACCATGCTGGACTCTAATCTACCAAGAAATGTGGACATTGTCATCAATGTCCCTACATTAATACACTCTGTAATGGCCCTCTATTAGGGCAATCTGATATGGTTGGGAGCAGTAGAAAATTCAGTTGTTCTTCCCAGAGAGTTATATATACATGGCTACATGTGCATTGTGCCCCGCTTTTTACATAGGGAAAACCAAAAACACCTTAAACAAGTACATTTACCAACAATCTCTACAGTATTAAACGTAAAGATGGTAAATGTCCTCTAGCCAGGCATGCCATGGTTTGTACTGGTTTTACAAAGTTCACGTTCTTGGTTTTGGAACACATTAACATTTCTCCTTTTGTAGGTGACTGGCAGAACAAGCTGCTTCAACAGGAAATGTACTGGCAATTCAGGGTGGATGCTACAAGTTTTCCTGGTTTAAATGAGCACATTTCAATTAGTAGTGAGCTTAAAAGAAGAGCTAGTAGCGCCTTAACCTCAGGCACACTGTTGCCATTGTAGTTCAATTGAATTGTAAAGCATCGCATAATTTTCTAAAGATGCTTGTTAGCACTTTTTTAGTGGGCTATTAAGAATAATTTTTTCCCTTATCTGCAAGGGATATTTACACAACTCAGTTTAGTTTGGTTTCACTTTAAATTTTCTTTTTTAATGATTACATCACCAATTTGAGAGTGGATAGTTTTAGAGGTGTGTCTGTTTTAGTTTCATTTTAAATGGAGTCAGTTTGAATTGCATTCAAAGTTCTGATGGTGTCTTGGTAGCAAAGACGAAAGCACTAAACTGTGGATGCTTTTATGCTTTTTCTATTAAATGTTTCCTATGATTGTTTTGGTAGTGGTCACTTTGGTGGTTTTTGCTGTTATTACATGTAGTGTGTGTTCTATTTCAATATCAACTTTGCTGGTTTTACAGTCACTGACTGCAATGGTCGCCGGGGCTCTGTTTATATATAACAAGTGTTTCTACAGTGCACATTCTTCTACAATTCATTAGGTGTGGGGAAGGCGTCACTGTGAAAGTGCTCTAATGTCCCAGAGCTTTTTTTTTTTCAATGTAAACATTAGCATTAAGTTGGTCTTAAAGAAAATCAGTTTATTACCAACATGATGACCGCATACTCAATATCAGTGGATATAGTGTAAATGCTTATTTCCAAAATTTGCCAATTAAATAATTGTACCTTTGTGACAAATTACAAGTACAATCTGTGCTGACATAATCATTATTAATGGTCAGGAGGTCTCTTGGGGCCTCATATATTTACTCGTCAGAGGTTATGCAATACACTTCCCACCATTTTATCATACTGCAGTACTTGCAAAGTATTCTCATGTCTCAGAGCTATGTTCTAGGAGAATGAAATCATTAAAGCTGTTCCATGCTTTCAAATTGTATATGTTTTTAGGAAAAAACAACCAACAGGTTAAATATCTGTTCTAGTAAAATGACTTGTTTATAGACAACCTGTTCATAGGTTCATAGGTTCATACTAGGCTATCTGCCCGAGGGCATTTACAAGCCTAGCCCATAGTTTTGTGGCTTACGCCACCCCTTTAGTATGGGGAACTATACCCATTATTTTGCTGTGCCTCTGTCGAGCAGTGACACTGAGGTAATCCCTGGGGTATATCTGCTATCTCCCATCCATTGGTCAAGATTTCTCTTGAACAAGGCCAGCGAGGTGCTCTGCCTCACATATACCGGGATTTTATTCCACAGCATAGGGAGTCTTTGGGTGATGAATCTATCCCTCCAGCACATCCTATTAATAGCCGTGTCGAGGTTTAAGTCTCCCGCCCTTGTGGCTCTGACGGATCTAGATTTTTTGAGGTGAAGCATATTCATCAAATCTGGGTTTGACATGGCCTTGTATGTTAGGCAAAGGTCACCTCTGAGCAAGCGGTAAGTGACTGAATAGAGCTGGAGTTCTTTCAGTCGGGCAGCATAGGACAGATGTTTGAGACCCTTTATCCTTTTGGTGAGGAACTTTTGTGGCCTCTCCAGCTGCTGCAAGTGTCGGGTCAGATACATTCCGAATGGGGCATTGTACTCAATCATTGGTCTGATGAGTGATGAGTATAGGGAGACTATGACCTCCCTTGATCTAGATGAGAATCCCTTCATGACAAGGTGGGCAATGTAGAAGGTCTTCCTAACTACTTTAGCTGCATGGGTGTCGAATGACAGACTACTATCAACCTGGGTCCCCAGGTCCCTGATAACTTCTTCTGTGCTCAGTGGATTGCCACCTATTTGGTAGCTAGGGGTAACCTTGTTTTTCCCGAAGGGTATGACTATGCATTTTTTGGCATTTAACTTTAGGCCATGGCTCTGGCACCAGTTATCCGCTTTCTGTGAGACCCTTCTGAAGGATATCTGTGTCAGATGTGTTTTCTACTATGGCCCAGTTTGCAGTCATCTGCAAACTTTGTCAGCCATAACCCTCCTGTGTTTGCTTGTACTGGAAAAGTAGATGCCAAACAAGAGTGGGCCCAGGACTGAGCCCTGTGGTACACCACTTGTGACAGGCTTTGAGTCTGACATGGCGCCAGCAACTCTGACCCTGTGGGTTCTGTCACTCAGCCAGTTTGCAACCCATCTTGTGATGTATGGGTTAACATTTAAGCTGATGAGTTTTTCAATGATACCCGAGTGGGGTATTGTATCGAAGGCCTTCGCCATATCGAGGTAGGCTGTATGGACTGCCTTTCCCTCATCAATGGCTTTGGTGACTGTTTCGAAAAAGTCAACCAAGTTTAGAAGGCATGATCTGCCTTTGACAAAGCCAAACTGGGATGGATCCAAAGACTGCAAATTCCCTATGTCTTTATTTATGAGGTCCATTATGATCCTCTCCATGGCTTTGCAGATAAGGCTTGTCAAGCTAATGGGCCGGTAATTTCCAGGGTCGGTGGAGGCACCGCCTTTGTGAAGTGGGACCACAGTTGCAGTGCGCCATTCCCTGGGTACGTATCCAGAGGTAAGACTATGATTAAACAGCTGTCCTAGCTGTGGGTTTAATTCCTCGTTGAGTTCGTGGAGCACACAGCCGGGGACACCATCAGGTCCCATGGATGCTGTGTTTTTTGCTTTGGAGAGAGCAATTCTCACTTGGGCGTTGGAGATGTTTGGGGGCTGCAATCGCTTGGTATAGATATCTCTCCTTTGTGGGGAGGGGGAGTTTGCACTGAACCTGTCAGCCAGTATGTTGGCAATGTCTGTAGGATCAGTAATCTTCACATCATTTTGAACTAGTTCTGAGCATATCTGGGAGTTTCCTCCCAGGTTTCTAACATAGCTAAAGAAGGCCTTATGATTGTCTTTTGAGTCTTTAGCTATTTTTCTCTCAAAATTTGCTTTGGATGATTTTATGAGAGCTCTTAGTTTTTTACTTATAGTGATCAAGGGTGTCTTTCCTTTTAAGGATTTTGCTCTATCTTGTAGTAGCTTCCTCCTTTTGTTGTAGAGTTTGTTTATGGCTGGGGTTCACCAGACTGGACGCTTGCCTTTGGTATAAAGAGTCTTTGTTTTGCTTGGGATTGCCTTATCCATGCAGTCCTGCAGGTGCTGGTAGAAGGCATTTGTAAGTGATTCAGCGGCTTGAGTACTGTTTTCCGCCGGCTCGGGGGCCTTAAAGGAGACCACACTAGTCTTTAGAAGTGTGAAGTCGGCTTTCGAGAAGTTCTTTACTGTGGTCTTTTTTATTTCAGGTGGGGTGGGATGAGGACCTCCAGCGAGATTAGTTTGTGATCTGATCTCACCAGTGAGGGGTATACCTCCGGTGTTGAACATTGTGCTCCCATGTTCGTGATGATGAGATCAAGTATGTTTTCTCCTCTTGTGGGGATGGTGACTAGTTGTTCCATGGCATTTGAGTTTATGAATTCCAGGAACTTTTGGGCTAGGGTGTTTGGGCTTGAGTAGTGTTCCCAGTCTATATTAGGGTAATTGAAGTTACCTAGTATGATGGTGTTTGGTGATACATTTATCCCCTCTAGTGTTTTTAGGAAGGCCATGTGAGGTTCCTGAGTTTGTGAGGGTGGCCTGTAACATGCTACAATTTGCAGAGCAGTCTTGCCTATGGTTAATTGCACCTGGATGGTCTCCGATGCATCGTGCATTGCCACCAGTCTTGAGGTGTGGGTGTCCTTGATGAATATGGATACCCCCCTCCTTTCTTGGTATTGTCCGGATTTTGGGGCCGGAATGCATGATAAGAGGTAAAACCTGATAGTGCTGGGGTGCTCTCAGGAGCCTTGAACCAGGTTTCTGTCACAGCACAGACATTGATGTTCTCCATACTGAGAAGGGCCTCGAGTGCGTGCATTTTGAGATTTAGACTTCTGGCATTGAGCAGCATTACCCTTAGTTTTTTCCTTTTTGTGTTCTAGGGTGGTAGGTTTAGAATTTGAGCCTTGCCTAAAAAGGCACTATGGGGTGGCAAGAGCCTTTGCCAATATCCGAATCCCAGGGTGACAGGTGCAAGCCGCCCTCGAAGCAGCGTGGCTTGTCCAGCATGTCATCCCAGGCAGACAGACATTGATCCCCTTTGAATGACACCAGAGTTTAAGCCAATTGTTAAAGCTGATCATCTTATCTCTGTATTGTGGCATCATTCTTGGTGAAGGTAGGATACTGCTCAAGGTCAGGGTCATACCTGCCTGGGCTACATAATCAGAGAGCTCCTCAATGTCTCTTTTCATGTAGTCCAAGGAGGTACGCCTCAGGTCGCTTACACCAGCGTGGACAATGAATGAGTCGATTTGTACCTGCTGTTGAGAGACCTGAGTGCTTGCGTTATGTGGCGGATTCTAGCGCCCGACAGGCAGCTTACTGTGACCTTCTCCTTACTCAGTCTGGTGAGCGGGACGGCAGTGTGTCTGACTATGGAGTCACTAATGACTAGTGTGTCTGGCATTGTGTTTGGCCTTAAGGGCTGTGACTGTTTGACACTCTGACTGTGAGGTCTATGTGTTGCAGGTGTTGTGTTCTGAGGTGGTGGTTGTTTGGGTGTCTGCTTTGGTGGCCTCTGCTGTTTTGGTAGATTTTCGATCAGAGCCCCCGAGTATGTCTTTGTGTGTTTATGTGTATGATTTGAGGTTGTAATGGTACTATGTGAGACTGGGTCTATAGTGTGTGTGGTAACCTTCTCCTCCTGACTGGTCTTGCCAGTCCTATGTTGAGAGAGCTCAGCCTCCAGTTTGGCCGTATAGTTGCATCTCTCGCATGTATTTGTGTTTTGTGGGAGGAGGAGAGGGTTGTTCAGTGTACATGAGGCAATTGTAACATTGCCTCAATATTCCCAGGTTCACCAGCTGAGCAGGAGAGGACACTAGCAACTGATCCCTCGACATGGTAGAAGGACTAGACAAAAAAACTTTAAAAGAGATTCCGGGACGTGAGTGACCGAGAAATGGGGTGTTGCCTTTTTGGGGTGCTATCTATAAGAGTGCCGTATCAAGGTAATAAGTACTGTAGGAGCAAGTGCTAGGTTTAACAGATAGAGAAAAGTCTACTTGGAGTCAAGTAGAGATGATCTTTTTAGGTATTAGAGAAAGTGCTAGTAACAGGGATGCTTAAAGGTAAGATTGAAAAGAATGCACTCTGCAGTGTGCACTAGAGAAGTTAGATATGAAAGTAGGTAACTTGAGTTTTACCTGTTTAAAAAGTTAAGGTTTAGTGGAGAGTTACTATTTTTAAAACAGCAAGATGGACTGAAAGGGGTGGTTACTTTTGTATTTTGGTACTATGAAATACTGTAGGATGGCCAATAAATTTAAATAATTGAAGGGGTGGGATTTCAAAAGTGATGGTTTTGTGTTTGAATTGAAATACTTGTTTGATAAGTATCCCTTCTGCTTTTTCTATATACTACAAGTTAACACCTCGTAAGGGGGCTATGCAACTTGTTTTCATTTAGTTTTTGGGGTTGTCATGCTATTTTCAGTCTACTTAAGATGTATTTTATATTGAATTTCAGGGTAAATATGTTGAAAAATGAACACACATCAGTGCAATAACATGATGCTATTTACTAAAATGGTTCTTTATACAGTTAGTTTATTCTCTGCCTGTTTTTTTTTTTTGGAGTGTGATTATGCACAGGTTGGTAGCAAGAAGTGCAGAGTGCAATGTGTCATTTTTTCTTGTATTTAAACTTGTGATAAAAATGGTTCTCATGGTCTCTTAAAACACTATTTCACCATCCATTGGTACAATTTTAATGAGTGTTAATGTGGAAAATTTATAGAATGTGAAAGGTATACAAATGAAGCAGAAGAGCTTATTTTTTCACTTAGCGTTTAAATCAAAGGCCAAAATAATTTTTGTTCAAGAGACTCGCATGATGTCAGGCCAATGGACAGAGCTGGGTAAAAAGTGGATAGGGACTACAGTTGAATCATGCACTAAATCAAACACCACTGGGGTTGCAATTATTCTCAAAAAATCTTTAAAGGACAATATATTACAGTACAACTCAGATGAGGAAGGGAGATGGTGCTACATAAAAAGAACCCAGTTCTTGATAAACCTGTACTACTATTGATCCTATATGCACCCTGTTAAAACTGTAGAAGAACACCAAACTTTGAATATTTATATCTGATGAAGTCAGAGTTACCACTGACAAAACACTAAATCTTTGTACATTAAAGTGTTCCTGAAGGGTTGCATCTGTCGTCTTGTTTTTTTTTTTTTTTTTTGTGGTTATTCTATATTCACCCAGTACTAAACATGAATTTATAATGTCAATTTATAAAACTATGTGCCAACTCCTATATTTTTATTATATTTTAGGGGGGAGATTGGAATGCAGTTGGTGATGTTACATCTGACAGTGTTAGCAAAAGTAATCGTATAATATGCATGCTTCAACAGCAACTTCTGACTAAAAAATTGATTTTATTTTATTTGACCCCTTCAATTTTCAGAAGAGAAATGAAGTATCAGAGAAATTGACTTTCTATTCACATTGCTATAAATCTTGGGCAAGGTTGGACTGCTTAATCTCAGAAATATTTTGAGATCTAACATTAATTTCTATACTGAACCATGTTTTTTTATTTTTTGGACCATTCTAGTATTACACTTACCGTTAATTGGTTCAGTACAACAAATACCACTGAGAAAATTTATAACTGGACTCTTAACCCTTCACTTCTCCAGAAAGATGATATTGTTAAGACAAGTAATGAGTTACTTGATGAACTTACGAGCATCCCTCAGTTTTCATAATCCTTTTGATATACAATGGGCTACTGCTAAGTCCCAAATTAAGGGCATACTTATCAATAAATTAAGGGCATACGTATCAATAAACAAAGTTATTACATAAAAAAATCTATTATACTTATTATAAAAGAATCTATAGATCAAAGTAACACTGAAGAGAAAAAATAGCAATCTTGAAAAGGAACTTTGTAGAAATTACAGCTCTACAATAGAAAAAATAAATAACATTCAGAAATAACTCTACATACTTTATACAAAGCAAGTATCATTCATTGAAATGAAAAAGGTGGTTAGATATTCTAAACAGACAAGTTCCATCAACAATACAAGCAAGAATGATTAATATTAACAAAGCCTCTCCATTAATAAACAAAATAATATATCAGAATAAGACTTATAGCTGAAACATTGACATTATTCGATTTTTGCACATATTTCAGCGCAAAACTTGTGTACTTCTCAAGAAGTGGTTCAATTTCTAAACCAGCTAATTTTTCCCAAACATAACCAAAGTCAACAAGACCTTCTTACAACTGCTTTCACTTTACATGAAATACTGTAAAGCCCCTGGACCTGATGAATATACAGCAGCTTTTTATAAAATCTTTAGTCAAAAAATGTAAAAAATTCAATTGTGTCTATTCAATTACATTAAAGAAAATGGTATAAAGGATATGTATTTAAATAATTCTAAAGCAATCTTTATTCCAAAGGTAAATACTGACATTAAAGCCCCTCAAACTATAGACAGATGTCCCTTAAAAATGTAGACATTAAAATATTTGCCTTATTATTGGCAAACAGATTAAAACCATTACTACCAAGAATAATTTCACCTAAACCAATCAGGTTTTCTTCAGGGTAGACAAACCTGTGGCCATACGTTAACTCTGGACACCCTGATTTCTATATGTAGTCGAAATAATTTGGTATTTGCACTTGCTCTTGACGCTTCCAAAGCTTCTGACAGACTCAATCTAGATTTTCTGTTTTCAATAAAATTGCACTTTGGTATAATGCAAACTTTTATTAACTCAATTAAAAGTCTTTATGCAAACGTACACACGACTTTATATATTAACAAAACTGCTTCTTCTCTAATAAAAATTATTAATGGGACAAGACAATGTTGCCCATTATCCCTATATTTATTTAATATCTATATAGAACCGCTGCTCCTTCTTATATTCAAAGAACTTTTCACTATCTTTCTGCAAAGCTTATACTAACGGCCTTGTTAATGACTTAAACCTTTACTTTACCTAATACTGATCTACCAAAAATTCAGCATTCTATTGAAATATTTTCAAAATTTTCTAATTAAAAACTTAACATGAATAAATCATCTATTTTTCCTTTAATACAACTTAATGAATTACTTTCCAGAGGCTGGAATTAAGTTAAATGACGCTTTGAAATATTTGGATTTTTTTGTCATGACTCTAAAAAGTTTTACCATATTAACTTAATAAAACTTTGGACAATGACTGAACAGATATCCTCAGATGGTACAAATTAAAATTCTCTCTATTGTCAAAGGTGGCCATTATTAAAAAGAATATACTACCTGGACTATTGTTTCAATTTAAAGCAGCTAATGCAATGATACCTAAAAAAAAATTCAAAACTTTGAATGTAAATCTTTCTAAACTCCTTTGGAAATCTAAATCAATCCATATTAGCTATCAAAAATTGATTTATCCTAAAAAGATTGGTGGCTTAGGTCTCCCGGATGTTAAACTCTTACGACATAACAAATGCTAGCACAATTATAGCAATATCTGATCATTGTCCTTTTGGGTAAAAATATGGTATAATCTAGTAACAGATTCCAAAATCAACCCTAGGGCCCTACCCTTCCTCAATAAAAAAAAAATATGGGTAGAATCAAACTAAATAACTGCTTAAAATATGATAATTATCTTGCAAAATATAACTGAATCACTAAGTTTAAAAAGTCCTTTTAACATTTTCCAACCACTCCACCTCAATCCAAATTTTAAATTAAATAACTATGTTAAACCTGAACAATTACTCCTTAAGCAGAGAAATGAAAATTTAGATATTACTTACTATAAAAACTGTTGTACTAATGATCTCAGAACTGTATTAAACCTTACTAAAAGCTATCTAGTTATATTAAGAAATGACATCAACCTTATTAGAAGACCCAAAAATAGACAGTATTAATATAAAACTATGTAAGGAGTTATGGAATATGTCCATACTTAAAAAAGAAATTGGTAGCAACCAAATTAAATTAATAACAACTATTAAATATCTAAGATAATATCCTATACTCAGAGTATTGGTCCAATATTCAAAGTGTAAGTCAATGTAACCAGAAATCTCAATTCAACTTTCTTTAAAACTAATCCCTTAAAAAAAACTAATGTATACCAAATTCATGACAGTTAATAATGCCTATTTAACTCCAGTCAAACTCAATAATTATTCCACATCTTCTCCAAACTGTCTATACTATAAAGACCAAAGAGATCACATTTTTCATATACTTTGGAGCTGTAAGTGTTCATGTAAGCTATGGTGCTCATTAAGGGCCAGACTTGAAAAAAATGGGGTATGAAAAGACTACTGGGTCTTGGGAGTTTGCTATTTTATACATTCCACCTATAGAACTATCTAAACAAAAACTACATACTTTACCATTTTTTCACTGATGAAGCTGTATATCTCACAAAACTGGCTTGAGAGATCAAATATATCATGGGATGGATTTAAAAATATTGTGATTAAATATATAGTGCCTCATTAATAGTTAGCAACCAATGCAACTTTTATTATGCACAGTTGTGAAAAAAGTACAGTTTTGTACCTACCATAAATGTAGATGTCCGATAGGTATGCATCTGCAGTCATCACATATGGGTTGTCCTGCCTCAGGCAGCCCTTCGGTCGGCCGGATTCCAAAGTCTGGGTCCGGCGTAGGCTGATGTCGCCCTTTCCCCGACGTCAGAGTGCCTGGGGTATAAAAGCATCAGCCGACGCCATCTTCCTCAGTCTTTCTTGCCCCAGATGCCAGGTTCCCTCTAAGGAAGGCTAATTTTGGAGAAATGCAAAAAAAAATTCCAAACATGCACAATAATATAAAACAAATACACCATAATAGATAACCCCAGCTAGCTATAAGAGGGATAAGTACCCAAGAAATACCACAGAGGGGAAGGAGGGAGGGTAAACCTGACTGCAGATGCATACCTATTGGACATCTACATTTATGGTAGGTACAAAACTGTACTATGTCCTTCAAGGATGCATCTGCAGTCATCACATATGGGTAGAATACCACAGCCAATCTGGGGGTGGAGGATCTATGTAAAGGATGTTGTAGCTAAAATGCCCTGCAGGACTGCCGTAGCAAAGCCTGCTCTGGATCTGGAATATAAAGGTAAATTGTAATGCTTGGAAAATGTATGCATGGAGCTCCATGTAGCAGCTTCTAGAATGTCCTTGGTAGCCACCATCTTAAGAAGGCTGTGGAGGTGGCTGTGGCTCTGGTGGAATGAGGTCTAATGTTAGCTGGCACAGTTTTTCCATGAAAGGAATAACAAAAACGAATGCAATTCCCTATCCATTTTGAAATTGTCTGTTTGGAAATTGCTTTTCCTTGTGCACCAGCAGCATATGCTACCAACAGCTGGTCAGTTTTTCTGTAGCTTTTAGATCTGTCCAAGTAGTAGCTCAACTATCTGTGTATGTCCATGGTGTGCAGAAGTTTCTCCCCTTTGTTTTGTGGATTTGGAAAGAAGGTAGGCAGGTGAATAGCTTGGTTTAATGAGACCCTGGATACCACCTTTGGCATAAATGAAGGATTGGTTCTCAATGAGACTCTATCCTGATGAAAAATAAATGGCTGTACTGCCATGAGGGCCTGTAACTCAGATACTCTTCTTGCTGAGGTTATGGCCAGAAGGAAAGCAGTCTTCCAAGACAGGAACTGTAGTTCTGCAGATGCTGCTGGTTCAAAGGGAGGCAGAGTTAGTTTTTCCAACACGAAGTTAAGGTCCCAAGTAGGCACTGGAGGTTTCCTTGGAGGATTGATGTTTTTAATTCCTCTTAGAAACTGTCTTAGAAGAGGATGAGAAAAGACAGGTGGGTCAGTATTGTACTCTCTGCTGAAATTGCTGAAGCATAAATTTTAATGGAAGAGTAAGACAGGCCATTGTGGAGCATTTCCGCCAAGTATTCCAGGATATGTGCCATGTTCATCACTGTCGCATCTAGGCCCTTTGTGGTGCTCCAAGTGTGAAATATTTTCCATTTTGCTGAATATGCCTTTCTTGTGGAAGGTCGGCGAGCTTCCATGATGATATCTTTCACTCTCTTGGATAGCTTATCCTGAGGAGGAGTCAAGGTATTTTCCAGGCTGTTAGTTGCAAGGTTTTCAGGTTGGAATGCAGAGTTTTGTAATTGTGCTGTGTCAGGAGAAGTGGCCATTGAGGAAGAGGCCATGGTTTCATGCATGACATGCTCTTTAACAGTGGGTACCAGTGCTGTCTTGGCCGGTCCAGAGCTATCAGGATCACTTTTGGCTGCTCTGTCCTGATCTTCAGTAAGACCTTGGTCAATAATGGAAGAGGTGGAAATGCATACACCAGAGTTCTCCAGCTGAAAGAGAGGGCGTCCACTTTCCATGCTTGTGGGTGGTATGTCCTTGAGCAGAATTTCTTCAGCTGATGATTGTGGGGGGAGGCAAAAAGATCTATGTCTGGCCTTACCCATGATAGTGTTATCTGTAGGAAGATGTCTGGGTGCAGCATCCATTTGTGTGCATCCATGATATTTCTGCTTAAGCTGTCCGCCAGTATATTGTCTTTTCCTGGCACAAACTGGGATTGCAGCTCTATATTGAGTTTCAAGGAAAGTTCCCATAGAGTCATTGCCAGTCTGCAAAGAGTGTAGGAATGGGTGCCTCCTTGCTTGTTTATGTACCACATGACTGTGGTGTTGTCTGTCCTTATTAGCAGGTGGCCTTGATGCAGAAAGAGTTTGAAGGCCTCGATTGCATGTATCACTGCCAGCATTTCCTTTTGGTTTATGTGCATGCATAGCTCCCTTTGTGACCATAGTCCTTGAATACATCTGCCCTCCATGTGTGCTCCCCAACCGTGGTCTGAAGCGTCCGTTGTAATGGTTTGGCTGGCTATTGGTTTGCTGAAGGGCAGACCCGTGTTTGACTGGCTTGCTTGAGCCCACCACAGAAATTCCTTTTGGAGGCATGGAATGAGTGGGATCAAAGTTTCTAAGCTGTGACTGTGCTGAGTCCATAAACTCCTTAGGTACCATTGTAGTTTCCTCATATGCAGCCTTGCTTGTGGAATCAGAAGAATGCAAGATGCCATGTAACCCAGTGCCTGCAGAATTTTCCTTGCAGTCAGCTGAGTTTGTCTTGTCAGATTCTTGAAGTAATCCGGTAGTTGTCTTTGTTTTTCTTCTGTGAGAAAAGCCATTTGGGTGGTTGTGCCTAGATCTGCACCCAGAAAAGTTTTTCTTTGGGTTGGAACAAGTCTTGATTTGTGAATGTTGACTGTATATCCCAAGGCCTGCAGTAGGTGGATGGCATAACTCAAGTCCTTTACCAAAGTTTGCTGGCTGTCCACTTGTATAAGGCAGTCGTCCAGATATGGGTATATTTGAATCCCCTGAAGTCTGCAGTGTGCAATTACTGATGCCAGGCATTTTGTGAATACTCTGGGCGCAGTAGATAAGCCAAAGGGCAATGCTGAGAATTGATAATGCTCTGAACCTGCAAGAAATCTGAGGTGTCTTCTGCAACTTTGTCTGATAGGGACATGCAGGTATGCCTCCTTGAGGTCTAGAGTCATCAGCCAAGACCACTTGCCCAGCATGGGAAGGAGTTGCTGTAAAGTCAGCATTTTGAATTTTGGCACAATGAGAAGTATTCAGTGCGGACAAGTCGAGAATAGGCCTCCATTGATTTTCTTTTCTTGGAACAAGGAATAGCCTGGAATAAAATCCTTGGCCTTGTTCTGAAAGAGGAACCTTTTCTATAGCTTTCATTTGCATTAAGTTGGAGATTTGTTTCAAAGCCTCTGCCCATTGATTTGGTGGCAGGTCTGGCATGCCTTTTCTTTTTGGCAATGTGTGAAAATGGAACCTGTATCCTTTGTCTATTATTTGCAGTGTCCATTTGTCTCTTGTAATACTGTGCCAATTTTCTGAGAATAAAGAAAGCTTTCAACCCAAAGGTGCTTCTAACTGAGCCCTGGTTGGCGGAGTCAAAGCAAAGTCATTGAGTCTGTCCTTGTGCAGTAGTTGTAGGTCCTGCACTACCTCTCTGGTTGGGAGGCTGCAACTGACATCCTCTGTAGGAGCCTCTAGCTTGCCCTCTACCTCTGGCACGCCTGTTCTTGCCTCTCTGAAATCTTTCTGTGTCCGGAAAGGACCAATTCTTGGTAGGCCAATTTCTGTTGAATCTTGGTGGTTGAACTTGTAGAAAATCTTTGACTGTTTGTACAGATTTTGCCTTTTCCTCAAATTTCTTTAAGACCTCCTGAGCAGTGGAGCCAAATAACTTTTGCTTCTCCGGTGGAGCATCCAGAAGCTTAGCTTTAACATGGTCTGGCAGAGATTGTTCCTTCAGCCAAGCATGCCTACGTATGACTGCACCTGTCATAGCTGACCTACATGAAGCTTCCAATGCATCATAACCACACTGCAAAAAATGGTTGCTAACCTGCTGGGAGTTATGTACCAGATCCTGAAGTGATTTGCAATCTAGGGGTTCAGGTGAAGACAGTTTCTTATGCAATTCATCTAACAAATACTCTTGGTACTGTATCATATGAAATTGACAATTTAATGTCCTCATAGAAAGAGTAGCAGAAGTATACACTTTTTTATCCCATCTTTCTAAAGCCCTTGACTCCCTTTCAGAGGGGAGTGGATTTTTTGTAGTGGCAGCTGCAACCCCTTTAGGGCACTGGGAAATAGTTTCTGGATCAGCAGAGTGGGCCTTGTAAAGAAAATGATGCGAGTCCGGGACCCTGTAGTACCTATCAGGTTTGATAGGGGCCGGAGGAAGAGTGTCAGGGGTTATGCTAGACTGAGAGTACACATCATCAATGACATTCAAAACAGGAGGAATAGCCAAAGGTCTATGCTGAGGTAAATGCAGAAAAGTTCTTAATCTTTTCCTGGAATCAGAGAATTCCTGGCCCTGCCATTTGAAATGCTCTCTCAGTGTGAAGGGTCTCCCCGAAGGACAGTTCTTCAGGAGGGGAAGCCGAGGGGATAGATTCCTCTGCATCAGAATCCTTGTAGGCCAAAAAAACCTCCTCCTGGTAGTCCGAGAGAGCAGAGCCATCAGAGGCCTCTCCTCTGAGGTGTGGGGATCAGACGGCTCAACCCTGGGCCTTTTGTCTAGAGGAGGCTGAGAGCCCCTGTCCGGATGGGGTTGAGAGCCCCTAATTAAGGAAATAAGGGCCTTTATGGACATGGATGCAGGAGGTCTGGCTGCACCATGTGCTGGTGTAGTTTTGTCTAGAGGAATGGTGTCGGAAGTTTCCAAAACACCAGTTTCAGAAGAAAATTCAATAACCGACTCAGCAGGGGCCTCCGGGGCCGAGGTTGTCGGTTGAGCGGTTTCGGGGGTCGGAAGTACCAAGGTCTCGGTTTCGGCCAAGACCGAGACACTCGCGGTAGGCCTGGCCGTAGTTTCAGCCGAAACCGCTGCCCGCGTGTGCCGGTCCTTGTCCTTCCGCAACTTTGTTAAAGGTGAAGTCGGAGTCTCTGACGGCATATTGTACGAAAAACTAGCCCCAAAAAATTCCTCTGCAAACTCTGCCCGACGTCTAAGAGTGCGTCGGTTGAAGGAAGTACAGGCTGAACAGGCCGAGACGTCGTGGTCTGGGCCTAGTCAGGGGAGGCAGTAAGAGTGGAAATCCTTATGAGGTATTTGTTTCCCACAAGTTAAGCAATTATTAACTTTATCTGACATCGGCTGAGGCAAGAAAGAGTCCCCAACGGGGTACTTAGCTTTTGAAGTCTTCGGTAGCTGAATTACAGGAGCTGGCTGACCAGCACTTGCGAACTGCTTCTGCTTCGGGCACCACGCGGCAAGAAAGACTGGGGAAGATGGCGTCGGCTGATGCTTTTATACCCCAGGCGCTCTGACGTCGGGGAAAGGGTGACATCAGCCGATGCCGGACCCAGACTTTGGAATCTGGCCGACCGAAGGGCTGCCTGAGGCAGTACAACCCATATGTGATGACTGCAGATGCATCCTTGAAGGACATCACTTTTTGACCACATACTCCAATAATTTCATCTAAACACATCTACACATTAAGCTGTGTTAACAGAGAGAAAATTTATAACTCACATCTTTTTTCTTTCATTCATTTATCTCTGAGGCCATACTGTTATGTATTATTGCCATTGTATTAACTGAATTTATGTTATGGAACTTGTCACTCAGTGTACACAGTCATGTTATTTTCTTTTTTCTGTTAATTCTTCACTGCGTTATAAACAAAACATTCTCATCACATGTGACAGTTTTTATTTCTTTGGGGAAATCCAAATAAAGATATTGGAAAAAATACATGTATAGTTGCCCATCAATACAGTTGGCCCACAACAGAAACCACTGGTTTCCGCAATCAGCTGAAAGCAGTGGTCAGAGAAGACTCTAAGGTCAACAAAGACTATGCCGAGGACCTGGATGCTGACTGGAAAGAAAACATGAGTTTGAGGAATTACTCAAGGCTTTAGTACCTCAGGAAAAAGTGGAAGTACATGGAGTTGAAGAATGGCAGCTCCTCAAAACATGTGTGAGGACTACAGAAGAGGTAACATGGCCAACCCAGGTATGGAAATAAGGTACATATGGAAAGGTGATGGTGGAATACAGACATTGAGGAAGTTATCAAAAGAAAGGAGTACAGGGAAAAAGCAGGAAATAGAAAAGATGAATCAGGCTAAGAAGGAATACCGGTTGGCTAACAGAGGCTATGAGAGGTCTTGCAATAGCAAAGAACAGGGCACCGGAGGCACTCTACCAACATCTGGAAAATGACTCCAGTAGATGGCACAAAGAAACTATCAGGTTGCAAAGGAAAGACAGAAAGATAAAGAAGATAGTAAGATACCCTTTGCAAGGGATGCCAATAACAAACTGCTCACCAGTCCACAGGAAATCAAAGGCAGAAGGAAGGAGTACATTTATCGGATTCTCAATTAAGAAAACCTGAATAAGCTGTACTGCCATATACACAGTCTACAAAGCACTAAGGAAAATGAAGTCAGGGAAAGCACCAGGCTCCAATGAGGTCACAGCAGATGTGATCAAGATGTTGGGTGAGAGGGGAGAAATAGCTCCTGAGGGTACGCATAGCAATACAGACAGAAAAGCATATTCCAGAGGACTGGAAAATAAGCACAAAGAGGACATTCACAACCGAGGGCAGTAGAGAGATATCAAACTTCTGTCACACTGCATAAAAGTTCTAGACAGGTTTATTGATAAGCAAATAAGTGGTGTAGTAGAAAGAAGGGAAATGAGCAGTTTGGATTCAGATCAAGATACAGCACATCCATTCCTGATGTTTGCAGTGAGACAGATGGTTAAGAAAAAGCTAGAGATGAAGAAAGAGTCCAAATGGGCAGAAAGCATATGACAAGGTCCTGGTAAAGCTGATTTGGGCAGTGCTGCTGTGGTTTGAAGTCCCAGAAACATTGGTAGAATTAGTGCAGGCTATGTACAAGAACCCAATGACTCAACTATGAACAGTGCTCAGACTCAGAGGGATTCTCAATGGGAGTGCATTACAGTTCAGCCCTGAGCCCACCAGTGTTCATACTGGTGATGGACTATATCAGCAAACAGGTTGTTGAAGACAGATCAACAAAACTACTGTATGCAGATGAAGTGGCACTGCAGGTAGACTCTGAGCAAGAACTTCAGCAAAAGACATGGAAATGGAATGCAAAACTGAAGGCACATGGGATGAAAGTGACTACAGATAACAATTGTAATGGCACCAAATGGGGAAAATCAGAAGCTGAGAATTGAGACAAAAGGAAAAACAGTGGATCAGATTAACAGCTTCAAGCATCTGAGAGGGATGGTTGAGGAGAAAGGAAGCCTGAATGAGGTCAATGCTAGAATCAGAGGGACTCCAGCCAATTGAGACAGACTGTCAGGGGTAGTGTATGACAGGAGAATGTCAAAGAAGCTGAACAGTAAGTGGTGGGTCCAGTACTACTGTATGGTACAGAAATGTGGGTAGGAAAGGCAGAGCAGTTGAGGAAGCTAGAACTGATGGAAAAATGCCTGAGAGGAGTGGTAGATGCCCACTGTGAGACAAATGACATGAAGACATCAAGAGAAGACACTAAAGAAGCTTCAAATGCAGAGAAGGTCGGATAGACCAGGTTATGGTGGCTCGGGGGCATGTGCAGAAAAGCAGAAATCAATATGGGGAAGATGATTTTGGGCCAGACAGGAAGAAGGCAAGAGGAACCAAGGGCATCCAGCAAAGAGATGGATGGATTGTGTGACAGAAGGCCTGCGATAGCAGGAGAGTATCACTGTAGTTAGAGAGATGGTGACAGTTGTCATGTCACCCTGTCCCCATGTAGAAAATGGGAAAAAGGAGGATGATTAAGAACAGTAAAGTCATCAGAGCAAAGGTGTTAATGTCAATGATGCAAGCAGATTAAGGGGTTAGTAAATTAATAAGCAGAAAAAAATCCACTGTATGTACTAAAACAAGAGTAATACATGATATGAGGCTAGGTTTAAGTGTAAACAATTAGATAACAATAAACAGAATTTTCTTATTAGCAACAATGCAAAATGCATGGAGATATCTTATTTATGTGCAGTAAAGCAAAGTGAACAGCATATGATACTAACTTATAACACTATATGTGATAAAAGCTTATTGAAGTCCATTAAATCAGATAGAGTAGAAAGCTTCACCAGAATACGATATGCCAACAGATAAAGATTTGTTTAGTACAGTAATAAAACTGGGGTTAATTGAAAAAGCACTACACTTCTATCTGGTTCAATTGCTAAGGCATAAGTACTAACTTAATAAAAAATCAGTATCAATAGTGCAACAAACAAAACAGAGAAATTAGTGAAATTTATATGCTAAAGATTACCTTACCTGTACACTAGGCTCTTGCATCACTTACCTAATAAAATTTACACTGCTTTAAGCTGCTGTGTTAAACTGACCAAACCTTGAGTTATTTAAAGTCTGTAAGGTTTAAACCCACTCTTGTAGGAGCATGACAAATCAAAATCTGTTCAGTGACCCTGCAGAAATCGGCCAAGCATAAACAAGGAATCCAAGCCTTCAGTGGAACCCAAAAACTCAAGTAGGTGTCACATGGAAGCCTTTTCTTTTACCAAAGGCTGTTACACTGTAGATCTTCTACTTGGAAAGCAATCAAGGCCTTGTAGTGTGCTGAATCCATAAGAATCCAGATGGAAAAGGATTTTGTGGTTTTTTATGTAGTCTTATTTTCTTTTCTGGAATTCTAGTTAGAGTGATGTCAGTGATAGCACAAAAGAGCTCCAGAAAGAGCAAACTAGTATGGTTCTGCCTTTGACAAAAGGTATCCAGATCAAAATCCAGCCAGTGCTGACACAGAAGGTGGCCAACAAACTAGGTAGCCCAATCCTTCAACATAGAAGCAACGCTCAGGTAGCTGGTTTTTTTTTTCTCTTTCTTTTGCCCCCTTGCCTGCTGTCTATCATGCCTCCCTAGCTGGGCACAAACACATTAGTTTTTGCTTGACATGGACCCCAGAACCTCAAGGAATAAGCCTATCTGGAGGAGCTGCCGTTCAGGCAACCATGACGGTTGCCTATGTTCTTCCTGGCATTCTGACTGATGACATGTAAATAAACTAACTCCATCCACTGAGTTAGGGTTACAGAGCTACTCTCAGAGACCCATAATGCCCTCTACCTATCAGTGAAAACTCCTGCGCACTAATGTCAGCTACCAGCAGATGTTGACTTGGTGCGCCAGAAAGGCCACCCCAGGAGATGCCTAACTCAATACTGCTTCTTCTTCCTTCGGTTATCAAAATCCAGCCCAACCCTCACAAAAGCCAGACAGGCAATCAAAAATAAGCATTCCAATTATTAACAGAACCCAAGCTCACATAGCTGTTAAGTGGAAGCCTTTAATCTCACCTCATAAAGGTACACTGCAAAACTGGTCCTGGGAAACCAATTAAGTCCTTGTAGTGTACTGAGTTAGTAAGAACCCCAATGGAAAAGGGTTTTGTAGTCTTCATTTCCCTCTCCATAGTCTCCTATTGATGCTTCTGACTTGTGCATAAGAGCAGTAAATTGTCAAGTTTACAGTAGGTTTACATAGCCATTAGGTTTGCTCTTTTTTAATATATAATTTGGCTCACAAGAACCGAAACCATGCAATATTGGTTCTGGCTGGCAAAATCATTAAATACCAGAATCAATAGTGTGACCTTGTGAGAGCAGTAGAAAAAAATTCTCAGAAATGTGAGATTTTCAATAATTTTAAATGGAAAGTACAGTTGTGCAAGATCTTACTGTAAAAGCAGGCATCCTAATTTTCACTGTTGCAGTATTCCTTGCTAAAGGAATATCCTGCTGAGGATAGCCATGTCCTGCCAGCATACCAAAGTCTTAGCACCTTCCTGCTGCCATACATCAAGTACATGTCCTATGTTTAAGACAAAGTACATAAGTGACATACAAGCACCTAATCTTCAGCACTCAATTGCCCCAGGAGAGTCAGAGCAACAAAAGAGGAAAAGCAAGTACAAGTCCATCCAGAAAGGGAAGGAAGAGGACCCCTCAGCCAGAGGGTAGGAAACAGAGTAAAACAGGGGGAAAGGAGGGAGGAACAGAATACTGCAAAAGTGAAAAATAGGACATCTACTGTTAGGGTAAGATCTTACACAACTGTACTATGTCCCTCCTTTTCACTGTTGCAGTATTCTTACTAAAGGGAGAACACAAAAGCTACTGCAGAGGATGGGGGGAAGAAACCATAGAGGAGTCAAAACACATGCAGGATGACCCTGACAACACCATCTCTGACAGTAGAAATTACATCCAACTTGTAATGTTTACTAAAGGTGTATACACGTGGCTTTTCCTCTTGGGTTGCTCTTAGGATCATAGAATTACAGAAGTGCTTAGCCATGTTATACCATTGTTCCCTTATAGACCAAGATATATAGTGTATAGTTGCAATGTGAATCTAAGATCAGCACCGGCTGCCCCTGTCCATGAGAGACAAAATGGATCTAGTATCCAGACCCTTGAAAAAGGGATCAGAGGTATCCACCACCCTGGTAGAATGAGCATGAACAGAAGAAAGCTGCTTACCAAGAAAAGAACAGCAAAAAGAAATGGCCTTAAAAATCCAAGAGGAGATGGTTTCCTTAGAAACAGCTTAACCAAAGTTCTTTGAATGGAAAGAGAAAGTTTTTCAGATTTCCTTTTATTTTTTAGATGCAGATCCAAGGTATGAAGAATCTTCTCATTCAGTGGATAAGGGGAAAAAAGGAAGAGGAATGGCCTGATTTAAACAGAAATCATTAACTACATTGAGCATAAAAGGATTATTATGAAACAAAACCTCGGCCCTTGTGAAAAACCAAACAAGGAGGAACTGCCATGGGTATCCAAAGTTCACAAACTCTCCTGGTAGAAGCAAGAGTCTCCAACAGAACCATGTTTATACAGTTTCAAAAGAAATGCAGGCTCAAAAGGTGTCCAGGTCAACTTTCCAAGAACAAACTTAAGGTCGCAAGGAGGAGAAATAGGTTTTCCTGGGGGCCATTCAGAAATTAACTTCAAAATCTTGAAAGTGGTGAATTTGGGGGCAAACAAGCAGAGATGGCTGAAAAATTAGCTTTAGCAAATGAGTATGCCAAGGCCAGAATTGAGCAGCTCACACAAACAGGAACAGTAGGAAGACCTACAGGGACAGGGTCCAATTTCCTCTGTTAAACCATATAGAAAATCTCTTCTGCTCAACTACACAGGATTTTCTAGTAGTGGGTTTGCTGGTCTCTTGCAAAACCGGAAGCAGATCCTCAGACAATTGGTGTCTAAAAGGAATCAAAACTTTATCATCCAAAGAACAAATGAAGGGTGAGTGAACAAGGGTGAATGACACCCCTCATCCTGTGTGAGAAGATGCATCCTGTGAGGTAACTTGTAATGACTGCTCCTAGCCAGATGAAACAGAAGGGGGAAACAGTAGCACCTGAGTCAAAAGGGGGCCACCCAACAAAATGTTGTGCCTTCCCATATGATCTTGTGCAGGACTGCTGGTAACAGAGGAAGAGGAGGATAGGCATATAGAAACATCCCCTTCCTGAAAAAAGACATGGCATCCAATTTCCAAGCTACAGGACTTTGCACTCAAGAAGACAGCCTGGGAAGTTGCCTGCTCAGATGAGAAGCAAAACTGAATCAGATAAATGACTGCAAGCTGAATTCAAAATTAGTGTTTGGACTGGCAACAAATGTTCTGTGGATTAGGTCCTCGTATGTCACTTTTGTACCGTATGCCTTAGACGTACAACATGCATCTGATGTACAGTGCCAGAAGGGTGCTAAGGCTTTGGTATGCTGGCTGGATGTTTGTCTATCTTCGGCAGGATATCCATTTAGTAAGGGATACTGCAACAATAAGCAAGGACATATAAACAAATGCAGGTCACTGCTTAAAAGTAGATAAGACATGTACATATTCAAGATGCTACTGTTTTGCATTTACTGTTATTAACTTAGTAATATGATGTGTATATAAAGCTATGTATCTAGATGTTTTGTCCTGATTGTGTTGTCTAAAATGCTGAACGCAGTATAGACACCGACATTTGTAGACTTGGTCTAAACTGCAAAATTTGCAAAACGTAGCTGTTGCTTTGTATCTTAAGCTAGAAGCACAATACATTAGACCAATTATCCAAATGTCGATCCGAAACGTCAATTATCCGAACACAGTCTTCCTAAGAGTGGCATCTGTATGTGTGCGTGGAGTTTAATGTTCCATTGATGGTTTAACTGTTCTTCCTACCACATGAAATTTAATGTTCCGTTTGTTGCTGCTTCCTGCTTTCACTTTCATCTACAGCTTCCTGCTTTCACCTTCATCTACAATTGTGCATCTCTAATCCTAATGTATGTCACAGCATAGAGTGAGAGGTTATGTTAAATGAACGAGTTAAAATGTGCTGAAACAGGAGAGTCTGATAATATTTTCTTACCATTTGACTACAGAAGGCCAAGATACCCACTGAAGATCTGTTGCAGTACAGTAAAGTTATAAAAGCTGACTTTTTTTTTTTTTTTTTTTTAAGGCAAGTAGTTGCCTATGCATGACACATCAGACTGATACATTTACAGGAAGATCTGAGAGCTTTTGTTTCCGGCTCCTTTTTAGGTTCTTAAATTAATGTTAGAGTACTGGTGCTGTGGCACAACACTAGTTGAACATTTTCCTGTTAAGCCGATGATGTCCCTTGGGACACATCATTAGTTTCACCTACCTGTTCTGGTAGCTGTTCATTTGGATGTTAAATACTCCATGCAATTTGCTGGCCAGATTAGTGGACTTCTATGTATAGTGGTTAAATTTCTGCTAACCAGTAGCATAACCTGTTCTCATGTAAAATTATCTGCAGGTCTACTGAGACAAAAGAAAGCAGTAAGTACTGTACTGTTAAATATGTGGATAACTAAAAACATGGCATGAATACGAATGAGTATGAAGTCATCTGCAGTTAACAACTGGCAAGCAGTACAAGTGTATAACACCTTGGTCTTGGAACAAAGGTGTAGGTCTTTAAATCAGCAGTTCTCAACTTTTTTGTAATAAAGCATAACACAGGAAGTAGAAAAGGACCAAATATGTTGCACGTCACATATACAGGCATACACATGCCATACATATATCCTGTTGTCCAGAGAGGAGTTGTGTTTTTTTTCTCTCTCTCTCTGTCAATAAACTAACAAAAAGAAATGCACATGAAGTACATATTTATTTTGTACAATATTACTATAAATTACATAAGTTTTTTATCTGGTTCAAGTATATGTTTGATTATCCAAACTACCCTAGGTTCCAATTAGTTTGGATAATCAACTCTCAGCTGTATAAGGACATTTTATAGGTAATGCCCAAATACTATTTTCCTTAAAACTTTATCAGCATACCAAACCACTTCCCATAACTACAGAAAAGAAAACTAGTGAAAAATGAAACACTAAAAAATTGCCAGATTTGCTGCAATTACCCTCAAAAGACTCTCTACTGCATATCCCTAAAACACCTTAATCGGCTTTAAACTTTAAACTACCTTAACTACTTACAACTCACTATAGCCCACAAACGAATACACTATCCTTAAAAATGTTCATCTCTACAAAGTATAGTGCTACCTTATAGTATAACCAGTACCCTCAGATCCAATAACAAAAACACTACTCTCTGCCACAAAATCAAATAATTCTACTAGTGATGCAGTGTACTCTTACACAACAACAATTTGAACTCCACACCCTTAGTACCAAGACAAATCGACCAACTAAATGTATTTACACCATCACTAAAAAACACAGACAACTCACTATGCTCCTGCACAGCTCCAGGATAATATATAAATACAACTCAAACACTTTTCCCCTTCTCATTTATACCCAACATCCTCCTAAATCCATACATGTCCATCCTTTTTATCATCTGCAGCTTACCAAACATCTCTCGCTGTAACTTTGTCTCATGTTCCACTACATACCAATTCTTTATAAAACAAACATACCAACATCAACAACTATAACTTCCTCTACAAACTCTAGCCTACTTATTTTACTCCTGGAAACCACATTTTTACAATAGTTAAATGACATAACATCCAAACAATTTCTAACAAATCTCTAAACATAAATCTCTTTTTCTAGTAACTGTATATATTCAATTTTGGTACATAGTATGCTTGACATTTCAACAGCAGATCCTAAAACATAGTTTTAATGCACATACATTTCTGGTTCACATGAAAAGTACCACCTTTTAATAGATGTATATTAATATATGTAATGTAATTATATTCTGTATTTTGTAATTGTAAAATCAGTAGTTTTTTTCTCTTTGTACAATAAAGAACTTCTACTATGTTCATTTATGCATAACATACAATATATATTTTGCAATGTTCTTTGTATTTTTATCTAATAACTGTGAAGCTTTTTTCCCCAGAGCCTTCAATGAAATTGAGAAATCCCTGTCAGACCTTCTTGGTAAACACAGATAAATCAATAAGTCAGACTAGGTAGACTGTAAGTGATGTACATGTCTGCAACTGGGAGTGTGCCACAGTATGGTTTGAGATGTAAAATGGTTGCAATTAAGATTGTGTCAGGGTGATTTGTTTTCATTTATATAAATGTATGACTGCATATGTCATAAGTGATGGTTTAATAAAGATGTTTCTTGTTTAAAAAGGGAGTAGGAATTGAATAATTTATGTAATATTGCTTAGGTTATATGATATGTAGCAATATATGTAAAGCATAATGTTAATTTTAACTTGTTAATCCAGTTTGATTAGTTTTATATGTTGTCTCTTTCGGCTTTAGGGTCGCCACAGTGGAACTCCGGTCCGCTAATGATTGGCAGTAGATTTTTACATGCAGAGTTGCCAGCTCTGACGCACAACCTTCAACGAAAGTACGCCCATTTACGCATGTCTCCAAGCAGAAGATGTTCTAGCTGAGAATCGAACCGGATAGCATCTTACTGTGAGGCGACAATGCTACCGCAGCACCACCACCGCAGTAGTTTGATTAGTTTTATATAAAGATAAATATGCCTATGTCACAAGTGATAATTCAATAAAGGTGTTAAAAAAAAGACTGCTTCCTATCAGAAGTGTGAGACTAGATACCACAAATATAACACTTTTAGTGCAGTTCTGGAAGAAAACTGTGTAGTCTGAAATGTATTAAAATTCTAAAGCATGTTTTAGGGGAAGTTATGCACCCACATCCCTGCTTTATCTATAAACTAATTCTGACACCACCAAACTTCAGACTGGAGGCGTGTACTCCAGAAGACTGCATACTCTTAATCAGACTTGTAACACTTTCAAGTTTGCAATTGTAGAGTGTGTAAAGATTAATCCTAGAGGAGGTGACATGAAATGTATATTGGGGGAAAGAGAAGTGAAGTGGCAAATATTATTAAATGCAGCCACTTACCCTGGATTAAATTATTGTATTCCCACCAAGCCCCTGTTAAGGGCCTAGAATGAGTAAGAAAAAAGTAATATTAATAGTAGGGTGGGTGTTGTTCCAAGTTGATTATACTCATCAAGCTACAAGTTTCCCACAGTTTTGTGTGTTCATTGTGAGACACAACTAATAGTTGTATTTTTAACATTTTTACATTTTTATTTTTATTTTACTATGTAATTTTATTATTGAATATTATGAATTTTATATCATGCGTAAACAGTTACATAACTGTTTAGTTATTTTATATGTATTTTCATGATTTTAAATGGTTGTTGAGTTATGAGAATCAATGTCAGGATGAGTCATTCAGTATCCATGAAATTAATATTCATGAGATCAAATTGGTGTATCACAGGATTGGATAATTTGAATTAATTAGTACTATTTAAAGGCTGCTAGTTTGAGAAATGGTGTTCTGAAGAAGTCTATGGAGGACAGATGAAAGCACTTAACCTGATGTACTAATAAACAACACTTTTGGTATTTTCTGTCTCTTTCCTTGGAACTGGACACTCATTTTTCACCAGTTATATCGCATTTATTGACTGGCAATACTCTTAATCAGTATATATTCTATTTTCAGTTTTCACACCTGTGATGACTGAAATTATTTTCCTCAGAATTCTCATTGGCATCTTTTATGGAAAGCCTTCTTGAAAATGGTAATTTATAAAAGGGTTAAGATTAGGTATCAAATGCAAAGACCCTGTGAAAATAAAAGTTGCCAAGTTTATATTTAATACTACAGAACAATGGGTTTATGGAACTCTCCAAGACATTATATAAAAGTAAAAGCATATTTGTTGGTTTCCCTTTCTAGGAGCACAGCTACAGTGATTAGAAACTAAAACATTTGCCAATCCATCTAACAATCATTTGGAAAACAGAAAAGTACAGTTTTGTACCTACCATAAATGTAGATGTTCGAAGATCCACATTGCTGCAGTCCTAACACTTGGGTAGTCCGCTGTCCCTCGGTCGGCCCGAATATCAGAGTACAAGGCTGACGTCGGTCAAGGCGCATTTGACTGACATCAGAACGTCAGGGTACAAATGCGCATGACCGACGTCATATCCTCAGTCTTTTCTTGCCCCAGATGTCAGAAGACCCTAAAAAGAAAGGTCAAAACCCATAGACAACAACTAAACAACCAACCAGCCTAACACCAAAAATATGTACAATATATACAATATATACAATTATACAATTATACCATTATACCTCAGATGGATAACCCAACCCACACAACCACCTCAAACTACAGAGGGGAAGGAGGGAGGTAAATTGGACTGCAGCAATGTGGATCTTCGAACATCTACATTTATGGTAGGTACAAAACTGTACTATGTTCTTCATCTCACATTGCTGCAGTCCTAACACTTGGGTAGAATCCCAAAGCAGAGGTAAGGGAGGATGGCTAAACTATAATGAAGCAGGAGCTGCCAAAATGCCCTGCAACACAGCAGTGGCAAAACCAGCCCTGGATTTAGAGTACAGTGGAAGGTGGTAATGCCTAGAGAAGGTATGCACTGAACTCCAAGTGGCTGCCTACAAAATATCCTTAGTAGCCACCCCCCTCAAAAAAGCTGCTGAAGTGGCAGT
Source organism: Protopterus annectens (assembly GCF_019279795.1). Classification (NCBI taxonomy): domain Eukaryota; kingdom Metazoa; phylum Chordata; order Ceratodontiformes; family Protopteridae; genus Protopterus; species Protopterus annectens. The sequence continues at coordinate 110,151,576 of NC_056744.1, forward strand.
AGCCCTAGTGGAATGAGGCCTAATCCCAGCTGGAATCTCTTTGCCATGATGGGAATAACAGAAAGCAATGCAAAATCCAATCCACTTAGAAATAGTTTGTTTTGACACGGGCTTGCCCTGAGAGCACAAAGCAAAAGAAACTAATAACTGCTGAGATTGTCTGAACCCTTTAGTTCTGTCCAAATAATATCGCAACTGCCTGTGTACATCTAAAGTGTGCAAAATCTTTTCCCCTTTAGTTTGGGGATTTGCATAAAAAGTAGGCAAATGAATAGTTTGGTTTAAAGCCACACTAGAAACCACTTTAGGCATAAAGGAAGGATTAGTACGTAAAGATACCCTATCCTTATGGAAAATTAAGAAAGGCTCAACTGCCATAAGGGCCTGCAATTCAGAAACCCTTCTTGCAGAGGTAATGGCCAACAAAAAAGCAGTCTTCCATGACAAATATTTCAACTCAGCAGTAGCTGCAGGCTCAAAAGGTTGTAGAGTGAGTTTCTCCAACACAAAATTGAGATCCCAAGCAGGAGTAGGAGCCCTTCGTGGGGGTCTTATATTCTTTGCCCCTCTAAGAAATTGCTTGAACAAAGGATGAGAAAACAATGGTGGGTCACAGTCGTAGTGAGCTGAAATTGCTGCAGCATGAATCTTAATAGAAGAGAAGGACAAACCTTTGTCCAATAACTCAGTAAGATATTGAAGAGCCACACTTAAATCAGGCTCAGAAAAGTACAGTTTTGTACCTACCATAAATGTAGATGTTCGAGGATTCCCTTGCTGCAGTCCTGACTATTGGGTATAGTCCGCGTCCCAGTCGGCCCGAATACCAGAGTATAAGGCTGACGTCGGTCATGGCGCCTTAGACTGACGTCAGTACGTCAGGGTACTAATGCGCATGACCGACGTCATTTCCTCAGTCTTTTCTTGCCCCAGATGTCAGAAGACCCAAAAAGACAAGTCCCAAAAACAACCTGCACCAATAAACATGTACAATATATACAGTAATATATATGCAAAAAATATAAGCATGTAAACTCACCTACACAACCACCCTGAAACACAGAGGGGAAGGAGGGAGGGTAAATTGGACTGCAGCAAGGGAATCCTCGAACATCTACATTTATGGTAGGTACAAAACTGTACTATGTTCTTCGTCTTCCCTTGCTGCAGTCCTGACTATTGGGTAGAATCCCAAAGCAGAGGTAAGGGAGGCTGGCAAATTATAAAGTAGCAGGAGCTGACAACATGCCTTGTAAAACAGCTGTGGCAAAACCAGCTCTAGTCTTAGAGTATATAGGCAGGTGATAATGCCTAGAGAAAGTATGCACTGAACTCCAAGTAGCTGCTTCCAGAATATCCTTAGTTGCCACCCCTTAGAAATGCTGTTGAAGTGGCAGTAGCCCTAGTGGAATGAGGCCTAATCCCAGCTGGAACCTCTTTGCCATGATGGGAATAACAAAATGCAATGCAAAAGCCAATCCACCTAGAAATAGTTTGTTTTGACACAGGCTTGCCCTGTGAACTCAAAGCAAAAGAAACAAGTAACTGCTGAGACTGCCTAAAATCTTTAGTCCTGCTCAAATAATAACGCAATTGCCTGTGTACATCTAAAGTGTGCAAAATCTTTTCCCCTTTATTTTGAGGATCTGCAAAAAACGTAGGCAAATGAATAGTTTGGTTTAAAGCCACACTAGAAACCACCTTCGGCATAAAGGAAGGATTAGTACGTAATGAAACCCTGTCCTTATGGAAAACCAAAAGGGCTCTACTGCCATAAGGGCCTGCAACTCAGACACCCTTCTTGCAGAAGTAATAGCCAACAGAAAAGCAGTCTTCCATGACAAATATTTCAATTCAGCAGTAGCTGCAGGCTCAAAAGGTTGTAGAGTAAGTTTTTCCAACACAAAATTGAGATCCCAAGCAGGAGTAGGAGCTCTACGGGGGTCTTATATTCTTTGCCCTCTAAGAAACTGCTTGAACAAAGGATGCGAAAACAAAGGTGGGTCACAATCATAGTGAGCTGAAATTGCTGCAGCATGAATCTTTATGGAAGAGAAGGACAAACCTTTGTCCAATAATTCAGTAAGATATTGAAGAGCCACACTCAAATTAGGCTCTGAAATCTCCAAATTCTTTGCTGTACTCCAAAATAAAAATCTCTTCCATTTTTCTGCGTACACTCTCCTAGTACTAGGCCTTCTAGCTTCCATAATCACATTTAAAACTTGTTGAGGAAGCTGAGACCTACCGTGCTTCAACACAGAATATGCCAAGCTGTGAGATGAAGAGATTGAAGCTTGACATTGAGCAGATGACCGTCCTTCTGAGATAACAGATGAGGAATCAGAGGTAAAGGCCATGGAGGCTTCTTTACAAGACTCCTTAGAAGTGGGTACCAGTGTTGCGAGGCCAATCTGGAGCTATCAAAATCATCCTTGGCCTGTCTTGTCTGACCTTTAGTAATACCTTTGGAAGAAGAGGTAGAGGTGGAAAGGCATAGACATGAAGGTTTTTCCAACTGAAAGACAGAGCATCCACTTTCCAAGCTGTGTGATGAAACCCCTTTGTGCAATACTTTGGCAGCTGGTGGTTTAGTGGAGAAGCGAACAGATCTATGTCTGGAGTTCCCCATGACACTGTCAATTTCTGAAATACATGAAGATCCAGTTTCCACTCGTGGGGATCCATGATTTGTCTGCTTAATACATCTGCTAGGGAGTTCTGTGCTCCTGGCAGAAACCTTGCCTGAAGAGTCAGTTGCAGGCTTAACGCAGTCTCCCATAAAATCATTGCTTGCCTGCATAGAGGATAAGAATGTGTTCCCCCTTGCTTGTTGATGTACCACATGACAGTTGTGTTGTCTGTCAGAATCAACACCTGCCCTGGAAGAAGTAACTCCTTGAACGCCATCAATGCAAACTGGACTGCTAACATCTCCTTCATGTTGATATGTAGATGCTGTAGTCTGGCAGGCCACTTGTCTTGTATCCACTTTCCATTTAGATGAGCTCCCCAAGCAGTGTCCGAGGCATCTGTCGTTAAAATCTGACTCGCCTCTGGCCGGGTCACAGAGAGTCCCTTGTTTAGGTGACATTCCTGAGCCCACCACAAGAATTCCTTTTGAAGGCAAGGTATTATTTGAATGACAGTGTCCAAATCTTGGCAGTGCTGTGTCCATACATTTTGAGATACCATTGCAGCTTCCTCATATGCAGTTTGGCATTGGGAAGCACCAGAATACAAGATGCCATGAACCCTAATGCTTGAAGGACTGTCCTTGCAGTCAGCACGGACTGATGAGATAGTTGATGGAAGTAAAGTGACAGACTCTTTTGTTTGTCCGGGGTTAAAAGGCCATCTGAGCTGCTGTATTCAGTCTCACACCCAGAAAGCACATGTCTTGAGAGGGTACTAGACTGGACTTTATTTCGTTCACAGAATACCCTAGGCATCTTAGCACTGCTATGACATATTCCATATGCTGTAGAAGGTGTTCCTTTTCTTGAGCCAGAATCAGGCAGTCGTCCAAGTAAGGATAGATTCGAATGCCTTGAAGCCTGAAGTAAGCTATCACTGGAGCCAGAACCTTTGTGAATACTCTGGGCAGTAGATAAGCCAAAGGGCAATGCAGAGAACTGATAATGAAAATCTCCAGTTCGAAACCGCAGATACTTTCTGCAACTTAGCCTTATAGGCACATGAAGGTAAGCTTCCTTGAGATCCAAAGTTACCATCCAGTGATCCTTGCCCAGCAGAGGTAACAGTTGCTGTAACGTCAACATCTTGAACTTGGGAATGTCCAGATAAGTGTTGAGGATAGATAAATCCAGAATTGGTCTCCACGTGTTCCCCTTCTTTGGTACTAGGAACAGGCGAGAATAAAATCCAAGCCCCTTTCTGATACAGGGACTGGCTGAATGGCCCCTATCTGGAGTAACTGAGAAACTTGCTTGTGAGCCTCTTTTCTTTGTGGAGGAGGAACATCTGGCATGCCTTTGAAAGGGGGCATTGTGTGGAAATAAAATCTGTAACCGTGATGAATAATATCCAGCACCCATCTGTCTTGAGTGATTAAATCCCAATTTTCTTTGAAAAGAGACAATCTTCCTCCCAAAGGAGCTGCCAGACGAGAGTCCACTGGCAGCTGAAAAGGCAGGTCATTGGTTCTGCTTACGAAAGGACTGACCCCTGCCCTCACCAGAAGTCTGAGCAGGTGAACTGTCTGATCTAGGCCTAAACGAACCTTGAGCCCTGCCCCTACCACGCCTAGACCTACCCCTAGACTGGGAACCATAAGCAGGATATGTCCACCCCTTAGCAGGCCAATTTCTACTAAACTTGGAGGCTGCACCTGCAAAAATCTTTAACAGTCTGCATAGACTTAGCTTTGTCCTCCATTTTCTTTAAAACTGCTTCCACAGGCGGTCCAAACAACACATCAGACTGAAAAGGAGCATCCAAAATCCTAGTCTTAACATGCTCAGCTAAATTCTGATCCTTCAACCAGGCATGTCTGCGAAGAACAGAACTAGTAGCAGCCACCCTCGAGGAGGCCTGAACAGCATCAAAACCACACTGCAAAGAATGCTTACCCACTTGTTCAGACACATGAACCAAATCCAGCAATTCTTTACACTCAATACCTTCCGCCAAAGCATCCACCTTAGATTTCAATTGTGAAAGGAGATAATTTTGATATTTCAGCATATGAAACTGACAATTCAACGCCCTCATGGCTAGAGTGGAAGAAGTATATACTTTCTTACCCCACCTATCCAAAGCCCTTGCCTCTTTATCAGAGGGTACAGGATTTTTAACCACAGAAGCTTTAACACCTTTAGGCCCCTGAGAAACAGTTTCTGGGTCCCCTGGGACTCTTAAACAAATACTTATGAGCTTCGGGCACCCTATAATACCTATCAGGCTTAACAGGAGCAGGAGGCAAGGAGTCAGGGTTCAGAGAAGCCTCTGCAAAACATCCTCCACCACATTCAACACAGGAGGAATAGCTAAGGGCCTATGCTGGTGCAATAACAAGAATTCCCTAAGCCTTTTTCTGGAGTCAGAGTAATCTTGGCCTTCCCATTTAAAGTGCTCCCTCATGGAGTGAAGAGTCTCTGAAAATGAAAAATCCTCAGGAGGAGAAGCTGAAGGAGTGGAATCATCCACATCAGAATCAGAATAAGTAGGAAACTCTTGCAAGTCTTCCACAGAAGACTCTGAAGCCTGTGAACACTGTTCAAAACTATCAAACTCCTGTTCCACCCTAGGCCTCTTATCAGGTGGGGGCATAGAACCTCTAATCAGAGTAATCAAATCTTCTGCCATTTTAAGCATATGTTTCTTAGGCACAGAGCCCGAAATGCTAGGAGAAGCCCCACAGAAGCTGAACTTGGCCTACCTCTAAAAGAAGCTTTGGCAACAGAAGGAGAGGCCCTAACTACCTTGGGAAGAGAGGGAAGAACAGTTACCTGAGAAGCTCCCTCAGCCTGGCCTACCTCCTGAGAGGGCACATCCTGTAACAGTAAAGTATCTGCCTGAGACTCCATAGAGACTCCTGGCAAAACCTCTGGCTCCCCTGAGCCTTCTAAAGGACCGACGTCCGGGACTGCGGTTCCTCACCCTAGGCTTCACTGTTTTGTCCTTGCGCTTCTTGGATGAAGCAGGCATCGGAGCATCCGACGGCATATTATAATTGCAACGCTTCCCAAACACTAACCTAGCACAATCAAGCCTCCTCTTAATAGTGCGCTTGTTAAATCTAGCACAAGAGCGGCAACCAACAACGCCGTGCTCAGGCCCTAAACAAGGTATACACAATGTATGATAATCCCTATGCGGTATCTGCTTCCCACAAGAAATACAGTTATTCACTTTTTCTGACATCCGGTTAAATACTGAGGCAAGAAAAAACCAAAATGTTCCCCAACGGGGTTACTTAGCCAACTCTGTTTTCGGTCTGAAACTCCGGTTTCGGAAAATCTCAGAACGCCAACCTGCACTCGCAAATTTGCTTCTGCATCGGACCATGCGGCAAAAAAGACTGAGGAAATGACGTCGGTCATGCGCATTAGTACCCTGACGTACTGACGTCAGTCTAAGGCGCCATGACCGACGTCAGCCTTATACTCTGGTATTCGGGCCGACTGGGACGCGGACTATACCCAATAGTCAGGACTGCAGCAAGGGAAGACGAAGAACATCATCCAAATCCTTAGCTGCACTCCAAAATAAAAATCTCTTCCATTTATCTGCGTACACTTTCCTTGTACTAGGCCTTCTAGCTTCCAAAATCACATTCAAAACTTGTTGTGGAAGTTGAGACCCTCTATGGTTTAAAACAGAATATGCCATGCTGTTAGGTGAAGAGAGTGAAGTTTGACATTGAGCAAATGACTGTCCTCCTGGGACAACAGATGTGGAATCAAAGGCAAAGGCCATGGAGGCTTCTGTACTAGACTTCTCAGTAATGGGTACCAGTGCTGTCGAGGCCAATCTGGAGCTATCAAAATCATCCTTGGCTTGTCCTGTCTGGCCTTTAGAAGTACCTTTGGGAGGAGAGGCAGAGGTGGAAAGGCATACACATGAAGATTTTTCCAACTGAAAGAAAGAGCATCCACTTTCCAAGCTGTGGGATGAAACCGCTTTGTGCAAAACTTTGGCAGCTGGTGGTTTAGTGGAGAAGCGAACAGATCTATGTCTGGAGTTCCCCAGGACACTGTCAATTTCTGAAACACATGAAGATCCAGTTTCCACTCGTGGGGATCCATGATTTGTCTGCTTAACACATCTGCTAAGGAGTTCTGTGCTCCCGGCAGAAACCTTGCCTGAAGACTTAGTTGTAAACTGAGAGCAGTCTCCCACAAAATCATTGCTTGCCTGCATAGAGGATATTAATGCAAACTGGACTGCTAACATCTCCTTCAAGTTGATATGTAGCTGCTGTAGTCTGACAGGCCACTTGTCTTGTATCCACTTTCTGTTTAGATGAGCTCCCCAAGCTTTGTCTGAGGCATCTGTCGTTAAAATTTGACTCGCCTCTGGCCGGGTCACAGAGAGTCCCTTGTTTAGGTGACATTCCTGAGCCCACCACAAAAATTCCTTTTGAATGCAAGGTATTATTTGAATGACAGTGTCCAGATGCTGGCAGTGCTGTGTCCATACATTTTGAGATACCATTGCAACTTCCTCATATGCAGTTTGGCATTGGGAAGCACCAGAATACAAGATGCCATGAACCCTAAGGCTTGAAGGACTGTCCTTGCAGTCAGCCCGGACTGAAGAGATAGATGATGGAAGTAAAGGGAAAGATTCTTTTGTTTGTCCGGGGTTAGAAAGGCCATCTGGGATGCTGTATTCAGTCTTACACCCAGAAAGCACGTCTTGAGAGGGTACTAGACTGGACTTTATTTCGTTCACAGAATACCCCAGGCATCTTAGCACTGCTATCACATATTCCAAATGACGAAGAAGCTCGTCCCTTCCTTGAGTCAGAATCAGGCAATCGTCCAAATAAGGATAGATTTGTATTCCTTTTAGCCTGAAGAAAGCTATCACTGGAGCCAGAACTTTCGTAAATACTCTGGGCGCAGTAGATAAGCCAAAGGGCAATGCAGAGAACTGATAGTGAGAAGTCCCAGTCCGAAAACGCAGATATTTCCTGCAACTTAGCCTGATAGGAACATGAAGGTAAGCCTCCTTGAGATCCAAAGTTACCATCCAGTGATCCTTGCCCAGTAGAGGTAAAAGCTGTTGTAACGTCAACATTTTGAACTTGGGAATGTCCAGATAAGTGTTGAGGATAGATAAATCCAAAATTGGTCTCCACGTGTTCCCCTTTTTTGGCACAAGGAACAGGCGAGAATAAAATCCTAGGCCCCTTTCTGGCATAGGAACCGGCTGTATGGCCCCTATTTGGAGTAACAGAGAAATTTGCTTGTGAGCCTCTATTCTTTGTTGAGGAGGAATGTCTGGCATGCCTTTGAAAGGAGGCAAGGTATGGAAATAAAACCTGTAACCGTGATGTATGATATCCAGTACCCATCTGTCTTGGGTAATCAAACTCCAATTTTCTTTGAAAAGTGCCAACCTTCCTCCCAAAGGTGCTGCCAGGCGAGAAGGTTCTGGCAGCTGAAAAGGTAGGTCATTGGGTCTGTTTACGAAAGGACTGACCCCTGCCCTCACCGAAGACTGTGCAGGAGAACTCCTGTTCTAGGCCTGAAAGAGCCCTGACCTCTGCCCCTGCCACGTCTAGATCTACCCCTAGACTGGGAATCATAAGAAGGATACGTCCACCCTTTAGTAGGCCAATTTCTACTAAACTTTGGAGGCTGAACCTGCAAAATATCTTTAACAGTCTGCATAGACTTAGCCTTGTCTTCCATTTTCTTTAAAACTGCCTCAACAGGAGAACCAAACAAGACATCAGATTGCAAAGGGGCATCCAAAATCCTAGTTTTAACATGGTCAGATAAATTTTGATCCCTCAGCCAGGCATGCCTGCGAAGAACTGACCCAGTGGCAGCCACCCTAGACGAGGCCTGAACAGCATCAAAACCACATTGCAAAGAATGCTTACCCACCTGTTCAGAAACATGCACTAAATCTTGCAACTCTTTACAATCAATACCTTCCGCCAGAGCATCAACCTTAGATTTCAACTGTGAAAGGAGATAATTTTGATATTTCAACATGTGAAATTGGCAATTCAAAGCTCTCATGGCTAGAGTGGAAGAAGTATAAACTTTCTTTCCCCACCTATCCAAGGCACAGGCCTCTTTATCTGCCGGAACTGGATTCTTAACAACAGAAGCCTTAACACCCTTAGGCCCCTGGCTAACAGTTTCTGGGTCTGCCCTAGGACTCTTAAAAAGATACTTATGAGCTTCAGGCACCCTGTAATACCTATCTGGTTTAACAGGAGCAGGAGGCAAAGAATCAGGATTAAGAGAAGCCTCTGCAAACACATCTTCCACCACATTCAGAACAGGAGGTATAGCTAAAGGCCTATGCTGGGGTAAAAACAAAAATTCCCTAAGCCTTTTCCTGGAATCAGAGAAATCCTGACCTTCCCATTTAAAATGCTCTCTCATGGAGTGAAGGGTCTCTGAAAAGAAAAATCCTCAGGAGGAGAAGCAGAAGGAGTAGAATCATCCACATCAGAATCAGAATAATGAGAATACTCCTGCAAGTCTTCAGCCGAAGACTCAGACACATCCGAAGCCTGCTCATAATCCGCAACACAGGTTCCATCCTAGGCCTCTTATCAGGAGGGCATAGAGCCTCTAATCAAAGTAATTAAATCTTCTGCCATTTTAAGCATGTGCTTCTTGGGCACTGAACCTGAAGAACTAGGAGTGACACCCACAGAAGCAAAACTAGACCTGCCTCTAGGAGAAGCCTTGGAAGCAGAAAGAGAGGGCCTAGACACCTTAGGAAGGGAGGGGAGTACAGTTACCTGAGAAGCCCCTACAGCCTGACCTGCCTCCTGGGAGGCCACATCCTGTAAAACACAGTTTCTCCCTGGGACTCCAGAGAGGCCTCCGTCGGAACCACCGGTTCCACTGACGCCTCTAAAGAACCGGCGTCCGGTTCGGACGACTCCTCTAACCTAGATTTAACTGCCTTGTCCTTGCGCTTCTTTGAGGAAGCCGGCGTCGGAGCATCCGACGGCATGTTGTAATTGCACCGCTTCCCAAAGACCAACCTGGCACAATCCAACCTACGCTTTATAGTGCGTTTATTGAACCTAGCACAAAAGCGACACCCAACAACGTCGTGCTCAGGTCCCAAACAAGGTATACACAAATTATGGTAATCCCTATGCGGTATCTGTTTCCCACAATAAATACAGTTATTCACTTTTTCTGACATCCGGTAAACCACTGAGGCAAGTAAAAGCCAAAATATTCCCCAACGGGGTACTTAACCAACTCTGACTTCGGTCTGAAACTCCGAATTCGAAAAATTTCAGAATGCCGAACGGCACTTGCAACACTGCTTCTGCATCGGACCATGCGGCAAAAAAGACTGAGGATATGACGTCGGTCATGCGCATTTGTACCCTGACGTTCTGATGTCAGTCAAATGCGCCTTGACCGACGTCAGCCTTATACTCTGATATTCGGGCCGACCGAGGGACAGCGGACTACCCAAGTGTTAGGACTGCAGCAATGTGAGATGAAGAACATCAGCAAAAACTGTTCAATTTGAGATTCTGGTGAGAAAACATGCTACTTCCATTTAAAAAATAAATAAATAAATAAAGAAGTCTGAGCATTACAAATCTCTGGTCCATGCTACTAACAGCAGTTTAACTGCATACATGTATTTACTAATAAGCCTTTATTAAGAATGTACAGCACTCAATAATGGTGCCACTATGGAAGGATGAAGCAAACCACACGTTGAACCCAAATACCAGGAATGCCACCATGGAGAAAACTCAAACTGTAAGCAGTTTTTGCAAGGAGAAAAGCTTTCCTGTACACACCATGTGGGGGTAAGCCCCCACACACACACACACTCCTCCAAAGTTGCACAAATATGATGGGGAAAAAATAACTCGGCAAAAGAACCTCTGCTGGCACACATATAATGAACCACTAATGATTTCCAAAGAAAAACAGTCATCAGCATTTTGATTCTTTACACCTTGTGACTTTGTTACCTGGCATTCGGGAAATGTGTATTCTGTGAGCAGTGAATATACTCAAATAACACACAAAACCAGACTGATATTAGCTGCACACCATAACCAGATTTTGATGTTAGCTGAACACCATAAGTTTCACTTACTCAGAGTTGCTCATTGTTTGACAGAGATGCCAGAGATAGAGAGATTTTGCCCGAATCTGAAGCCATCCTTTGCAAGAAAAACTTTTCACTGCATTCTGAAATATTTCTGTGCTATTTATTGTTTTCTTTTACTTGCTTAGACTTTTAAATTGCAGTTTTCACTGCTGTAAGAGCTGCTGTTCTACATTTAGCATACGTACATAGGTATCTTTTTTTTAGTGCTTTTTGGCATCTGTTTTGTGGTTACATTAAGAGGGTCAAAGTCTGCACTCTTGTGGCATGAGAAGGTTGATTTCACCTATGTGAGCTGGGAATTTCTGGTGAAAAGCTTATTGTGTGCATATATATATATATATATATATATATATATATATATATATATATATATATATATATATATATATATATATATATATATGTATGTATATGTATATGTATACGCAATCACCAGAAGTTGCACTTTCCCTACAAAATCTACCTCAGTCATGGACTACTCAAGGAACAATTATTTTATGTGCCAAGTAGCCTCACTGCATCTGGTTAAGTCTAGATTACATTACAGCACCCAGGAACATCACTACTCAGAGCATGACTGGTTTGGGCACTTGGCAGCATCAATGGACAGGTCAGCTGTAGATTACACCAAGTAAGTACCTTACCCCTCGTCCAGTTGCAAACACCCTCCACTCCTTTCTTTTGTAAAGTACGCAAAATGGGACCAGAAACCATGGATAGGCACTTGATATCTCTGCATCTAGCTTGTTGGACACAAGCATCCTGAGGTAAAGTAGCAACTGTCTTATATACAGAGACAACTATTTAATTCTGGAACAGACAAATACAGTTTGTGAGATACGTAGTTACACAATATCACTGGAGGCTAGACTTTCACGTACAGACACAAAAACACAAAACAGGTTGTCAGCGACATACAGACAAAACTCACTGCACTTAAATGACCAGACACAGACATATGTGGAGATGTTCACATATAACTTACCCAAACCTCAAAGGCTTCTCAGGCACAGTCCTTAGAAGCTCTGCAGGCACACATACAAGACAACTCCCATCACAAAACACAAAACCACATTTCATTGCTTCTCAACTACCAAGCCCACAAGATGCAACGCACCACAACAAAATATTTTGGTCATAGGAGACACATTGTGAGACACACGGACATCCTTCTAACTGGGTCGGATAAGAAGGAAATTGCAGTTAGTTGACTGTCCAGGGCCAGGATCCACCAAATCATGCAGGCACTCTAGTACCAGTATGACTCAGTCCATGGGGGTGTAAATGGCCTGAGATGTACCTTCCTTCCTGGACTATATGAAAAAAAGACATGACTGAGCTCTCAGAATGCGTGTCACAGGCAGATACGAGTCTAGCATTGAGCAGCATTCTATGGTTTCCAAGGATGATGCCACAATACCAATAGAAAATGATTGACTTACAATTTGCCTTAGCTACTGGCGTCATTCCAAAGGGGTCCAATATTGTCAGTCTAGGACATGGTTGACAGGCTGCTCTGCTTTGCCAGGGATGGTCTTCACTTATCATTAGGTTTTCGGATATTATCAAAACATTATCCATTCCAAAGGGCTATTTTTTAGGCAGTGCCAAACAGACAAACCTTCTAACATAGAAAAATCTACTTAGGATTAAAAAAAATAAATAAAAAAATCACTCAGTCAAAATAAGCAAATCAGGATACTAGCTTAGTCTTCAAAAGCAAATCTGGAGGCAAAAATAGCCTCCCAAGCTGCAGGTAACCATAAGGCATTTTCAGTTATGTCTAGAATCTTAAAAATAACATCCAAAAATGTGTGGAATTAGTTGCAGATGATATCATCTATACTCAGCCAGAAGATATAGCATATCTGTAGGCTGATAAATTAATCTCAAATTTCACCTCCACCTCACCTCCAGTTAACCCCCCCCCATTAATCCTCCACTTTTCCTCTACCAGTTATCACCAAAGAACAGGTTGCCACTGTGCTCTCTAAAGCTAGAAATATGGCTTCGATGGTTCCCGATGACATCCCAGGATGCCTCTTAGACAGCTTAAAACAGGGCCTTATCAGGCCCACTAGAATTTCTATTTAACCACATGCTCTGGAATGGTTTTGTCCCGGTGGAGTGGAGGACAGCAACAGTGATCCCTCTGCATTAAGGGGTACTATCAACTGACCTGGGAAATTAAAGACCCATATGTTTGTCTAGCCTTATATGCAAGGCCATGGAAAGAATAATAATGGACTTGATAAATAGTGACATAGGAAACCTCCAAACACTGGACCTGACCCATTTCAGCTTTGTAAGGGACAGGTCATGCTACTAAATCTGGTGGACTTCTTTGAGAAAGTTACTAGGTCTGTGGATGATGGTAAAACAGTGCATACTGCCTACCTTGAACTGTTCAGGGCATTTGAAAAAATTCCTCTCAAAGATACTACAGATAAGCTCAAAAAAACTAGGCATATATCCATACATCACCAGATGGATAGCCAAAAGGCTCATGGACAGGACACGTTGTTAAAGTGGGTGAATCCAGATTCAGCAAGAGGCCAGTTACTACTGGCGTGTCACAAGGCTCAGTGCTAGGACCACTCCTGTTTGGAATACATTTCTCGGAAGTCCAGGCTAATGAAGACCTCAAAGTCAGAGGCATAAACCTAAGCAATCCGCTAGCCCCTGGACATCATAAATGGGTAATATTGGCTAGGCTGGTAAGGGCTCTTAAGCGGTTAGCCTAGCAATCTCCTGTGAACCTATGAACCACATCTGCCAAATACTAAATGGTTAAGCTACATGTTCTACTTATTTAAGAACGTGTCACCACCAGCCAAGCTAATTTAATGGTGGTCATATGCCTGCCCCCATATTCTTTAATTTGGTTATTGTTTCTGACTACATTAAAATACTTCTGCAAGGGTGTTCCACTCATTCTCATTATTTCTGAAATATTTTCTCATAACTTTCACTATGCATTTTCTAACTCTTTCTTTAAACAAGATTCCTACTTTGACTCTAGATTTCCTTCCAGTTCTTGAAAACTTCTGTTACTACACCCAATATTCCCCAAGTCTACATATACACTATTTTACTTTCGCTTTACATTGATTTAGATACAAACCATTCAACACTACTTTCCTGAAAAAAAACTCTTTAATGTGGACTCCTAGACTGCATGCATTAGTTAAGTTGGAATCAGCAGGTACAAACAGATGACATCTTGTTTTTTCTACTGAAAATGTGTCTCCCTATATCACTCTGTATTTAGCAACCTTCCTTGCTGCTTTGCTTACCTTTAGTCTCGCCTGATAGGCCTAACCCAGGTCTCCTGCACTGTTTGCTACTACCCCACCAAGCTCCAAGCTGTGTACTTTCTTCTTGGACTTTTGCTTTCCAAATGAATAGTCTTGCACTGATTTTAAGTTCAAGTTTAAACCACTTCTCCAGACTTACCAAGTCTCTTCATCCTTTCTACATTTTTTGCACTAATTCTGTTGTTTACATTTCATCAGATTCCATTTCTCCCTGGTTAACATCCTTTCATCTTACTAAACTCTACTTATCCTTTGCTGTCCTACTGAACTTCCAAAGAACCCATTCCAAGTTAGCCAAACCAGAAAACTAATTTTTTTAAGAGTCATCACAACAGATGTGCTAAAGTCTAAGTAGGCAAAGTCCACTGTTTTGTCTTGATCTCATGCACTCGCTAGTTACACAAATAATTAATTTAACATGATCTATTCTACACAGAGTCATATGCCCCATGTTTTCATTTATTCAAATTACTTCATTTAGAAATAATTCCCCAATTCCACCTACGGCAGATGTCACACTCAGAAGTGTGTGTGTTTTTTTTTTTTTTTACATCTGTCTTGCGTCTGCTCCTCGAAAAGAAAATCGCTTATTTCCTTTTTCAGTTACCAAGAGCCTTTTACCCCTTTCTTATACATATAAATGAACTCCTTTAGTGGCAATATCAATGCACCTCTAAAATGTTCTAAAAGCACAGCTAGTAATGCCCTTAAACCACTTGGGGCAGCATAGACAAGTTGGAAAGACAAAACACTGCTGCTGGAACAACCAGTATCAATAGCACACAGTTGAATAATGGTGCAATACTGTACCAGTGAAGTTTCTGATTGAACTAAGTTGGTATTGTATGGGTGAGTTAAGGATTAAAAAAAATGCTGAAAACATTCACCTTGGCAAAAAAAAAGGCATTCTGCCTAGTGGACATACTGTACAAATTACTGTGTACAGATTTCTCACAAGTTCTTTGCAAACTCACTTTATTATTTTTGCAAAGACTTCTTCAGCAAAGTCCCTTTTATATTATGGAACCATTTTAAATGGCAATATTAAATAAGAATAAAATAAATAACCATTCAACAATCACTAAACAAATTATCATTTAAAGAATGGAAGCACAAAGTTCCGTCTACTCCTTTTCGTCCTGAATGTCAAAATAATATCAAAGATGGAAATAGATGAATAATCCATAAAAGTCTCTTGGTGATTATGCATTCTTAAGGCTCAGAACAGGCAAGCCATCAAGTTGTGATCCTTTGGTTTTAAACTTTTGTCTTTTTTTCTGGCTACCCACCGCTTCTGCCTTGCAACACACTAACAGTCTTGAGGAGAAGTACCATGCAGGTGGAGATGAGGCCATTCATTGGCAGTCCTGTAGTCAAGCAAGGCGATCTGTCCATTCACTGATTATGCTGTATTCATCGGCGTATGGGAGCAGATCTGTCATCTGTTTCTGTTGGCCTTAACTTGACATTCAGGAAAAGATTGCTGAGAAGAAATAAGAGACATTCAGTGCTTAGGAACAAAAATGTATTACACTTGTACAGAATATAAAAGAATGCTACATAATTGCACCTTTCGGAAAGCATGCTTTATGATCATCAACTATAGCCATAACTCTCAGCAAGAAGAAAAAACTTTAGTATTATGCAGCATCATAGAAATCATTCACTATACCATTAAATTAGCAGGAAAAATTGAATAATCACCTTGTACTAAATCCATGCACAAGAAATTAGGACCAACCACATGTAACTTGACTTTAGTGGTACAGAAACATCCAGGACCAGTCAAATGTCTAGTAGGAATTCTAATTTAAGAGGTTTTAGCAAGTCTTTGGCTAACTTTAATAGGATGAAATTCCCAGTGTTGTCCAGTACTGTTAGACGTCCCTCACAGAAAAGTCACAGTCTCCAAGATCCATGGCACAAGCTGTACAGGTAGGGAGGTGATGTATAATCAAAATGTTCATCCAACTCCAAGCAGTCCTCTAGAAAAGGGCAATGATCATACTCCTATTTAAAGGACAAAGGGGACAGCAGGAATGGACATCTGCAAGCAACTCCCAAAGCAGTACTGAACCGGATGAAATTATATGAAACGTCTACAAAACACAAGCCATCTATAACCCATACTAATGTAGGCAATGCATATGTCATTGGTTCACTTGGCTGCTAGTCTGCCAACTGCAGTCTCAGCATGGGTGATAAATAATTGAACATTACTGCAAACCCAGTGATATTCTGATTCAAAGTTCAAAGCTTACACCTATAGTGGCAAAGTGATGGAAAACACTGGTAATAACAGGACTGCAAAAAAATGAAGCAACCACAAAAATATTCATTTTAGACTGAGGAACAGATGGACAGAAAACAGATACAGGCTTCACTAAACAAACACTGGGAATGCCCTGATACTTTGGGTGAATGTTACAGTGTGTTAAGATGGTGGACTTCTTTTGTATATCAGGTAAGTGAACCGATCTGAGGAGCCTTGTCAGCAGGACTTAGGCCGACAGAAGAGTAGCAAACTGGAATCATAACTGATACAAGCAATGAAAGGCCAAATTTTCCGACATTGTTAAGTAATTAGAAAAATATAGGCTGAAATATTCAAAACTGTTGCACTAAAATGATTTACTGTAAAATTCTTATAAAGGGTAAGGACATTTGGTAGTATCTAGGAAAAGTAGTTAAGATGCAAAGACTCAAATGGAGGCAAGGCAAATCATCCTTCTTCTGCAATTTTAACATATGATGCATGTTAAGTTCAGCTAGGTGGTTAAAGGACCTGAAAGGGGAATGCTACAAGGTCCTGAAACAACAGCACGTAAATTTTGGAGGTAAAAGGAAAACCCCTTCAAACACCAAATGCATGTTTTTTTTTTTCAATATAACTTGTTCTCTGCTATAATAATGCATCATAATCACTTTAAGTGCTTATTATATTTTAATATTAATTCACAGATTAGCCATCACATAGCCCCCAGCTATACTGATGTGACCTTGTATTACAGCTTTGCTTTCTGTCTCCCAGAATCTAGCTGAAGTCTAATTGATATGATTCATGCTAGACATAAGGATACATGGGTTATTTCCCTTATCATTTAGATAAAATAGCATTAATGTGAGGTAAAGCCCTCTGGAACCCACTAGTTTTTATCCCCCCCCCCCCAAAAAAAAAAAAAACTGGTTTGGCGTAGTAAATAAGCTTCTCCTAAGTTTTTATACAGATAAGCCTCAGCAAAGCAAACTATCTAAATTACAGGTCTTTGGAGTCTACCAAATTTGTACTACTTCAACAGTCGACAGACCCCTACTCATTTCCCTAGATGGCATACTTGTTGGTGTAGTACAGGAGTCTTGTATTATTACTCAAGTCATATTATATTTCTCATTACAATGCAGAACTTTTCTGTAGGATGAACCTGCACATCGTTCTGTTCTGAAAATGTTCGTGTTTTTGATTTCTTTTTTAAACTAAGACACAAATGTCTGTTTGCATTACATTATGACATTACTACTCCTTTATTATTTTATAAGGTAATAGCCCAAGACAACCATTTGGAAATAGTCTGTTTTGATATAGGTTTCTCCTTCTTACTTTCACAAGAAGTAAACAACTGATCTGCAGATCTGAAAGACTTTGTTCTGTCTTGACAATACCACAGTTGTTTGTGGACATTTCGGGTACGGAGTATCCTTTTTTCCCAATTTGTAGGCTCAGAAAAGAAAATGGGGAGACGGATATTTTGGCTTAAAGAAAACATGGATACCATTTTAGGCATAAAAGGAGGATTAGTTCTCAAAGAAATCCAGTCTCTGTGCAAAATGAGATAGGCTAACTTACCATAAGAGCTTGCAACTCACATATTCTTCTTGTAGAGGTCAGAACAATCAGTAAAACAGTTTTCAAATGTGAATAACCTCAAGTCATTCAGATGAACTGGTTCAAAATGAGTAACTGTTAGCTTTTCTAGTACCAAATTAAAATCTGAAGGAGAAGCCACCAGTTTTCTTGGAGGTCTGTTATGCAAAACTCCTTTCAAAAACATCTTGACATGAAATGGCCAATAAATGAACCATAATGGAAGAGTAAGAAAGGCCAAAGGATAGCAATTCACACAAACACTATAAAACCGGAAACATTTTACAAACACTAGCCATGAATGGGTGCTGGTTATGTTATTGGCACCAAGTAAGAAATCTTTTCCATTTGCTAATATATGATTTTCTAGTAGCAGGCCTTATTGCCTTTATTAGTATCTGCTGCACATCCTCAGTAAACAGGTGCCTAAAGGGAATTAAGATACCATCATCCAGGCAGTCAGCTAAAGTTGTTTGGGGAATAGGGTGTATCAGACACCCTTGTTCTTGTGCGAGTAGATCCAGTCTGTATGGAAGCTTGTGGTAATTGACCCTGATCATTTTCCAAAAGAATGGAAAAATTATGTTTGCTGGGCCAGAAGGGAGTCACTACAATGATCTTGAGGGATTCCTTCTGAATCTTCAAAACTACTCAGGATATCAATGGAAACTGTGGAAAAGCATACAGGAATATTCCTGTCCAAGGAAAAGAAAAAGCATCCATCTTCCAGAGCTTCTTGCATGGAGTTCTGGAACAGAATCTTGCCAGTTGACTGTTCAGAGAGGAGGCAGAAAGGTCTACTTGACCTTCTCACAGATGGATCAAATCTTGGAAGACCCCCCCCCCCACGATCTAACTTCCATTAGTGAGGGTCTGCCTTTGTCCTGCTTGGCTTGTGTGCTACACAAGTTTGTTCTATCAGGATGTACGATGCCTTGTAGAGTGAGATTGTGCGATGCAGCTATATCCCAAGTTACTATGGCTAGTCTGCAAAGGGGTTAAGACCTGATTCTTCCTTGCTTGTTGATGTACCACAAGACTGGTATTACAATACTGTCACCATTTGCCAAAATCATGGAGAAGTGTATACACAAACAACTTCTTTACTATCTTACCCAGAACAATTTACTAACCAATTCTCAACATGGTTTTAGACCCCACCATAGTACAACCACTGCTCTTCTCTCTTTTACTGACACTATCAATCGCAACCGAAATGACAAAAAAATATCTTCAGCACTATTTCTTGACCTATCAAAGGCCTTCGATATGGTGAACCATCAACTACTACATCATACACTAGAAAATCTCCAACTAGACAAACAAGCTCTGGACTGGTTTCTTGGCTATCTGGTAGGAAACAAGCCCAACTCTGGCAATCTAAGTTTTCTAACCTCTTACCAAATACCATAGGAGTACCCCAAGGATCTATACTGGGGCCTCTTCTTTTTACTATCTTCATAAATGACCTGTATAAAGCCATCCCTGAAGCCACCTGCATTCAATATGCAGATGACTCGACATTAGTCTGTGCTGATACATCTCCTGTCAACCTACTAACCAAAACTCAATCATGTTTCATATCAGTAGAGAATTGGCTATTAGGACGTAAATTGATCCGGAATCCAAACAAAACCAAATTACTACTTTTCCACCCCACTCAAAAGACCACAGCCCTATCCTTTTCTATCCAATCCAAAAATGGAACAATCATCTCCCCAGACTCCTATACCAAACTATTAGGAGTTTCCATAGATAACAAACTTAGATTTGATATCCATATCAATCAGACCATTAAAACCGTTAATAAAAAACTCGGGTCACTATACCGGATCAAATCTTTTCTAACTCCAATAGCAAAAGTGACCATGGCCCGCTCTCATCTTCTCTCCACCCTCCTGTATGCCTCCCCTAGGCTCACTAATCTTAACACAGCTGAACTAAATAAACTATTGCGCTGCTATAATCAGATTGCTAGATTTGCAACAGGAATGCCTTACAGAACACACCACTGTATTAACCTAAGAAACCTAGGTTGGATTGAATTCGCTAACCTTCTACAGAAGACCCAACTCATTGAAGCATTTAAAATCCTGAACCAACCTGACAAAACTCCAGGGCTGAAAAATGTAATTAGACCCTACAATAATCTCAGTAGTCTGCGCTCCTCCAATAAGCTACTAGTTCAAACAGTCAAAGCCAACAATTACCAATGCCATTGGTAAAATATGGACCTCCCTCCCCCCCAGCATTTCCTGCATTTCCTCCCTAGGCCTTTTCAAAAAAAGGTTAAATCACCATCTAAAGTCACATTGGCTCTGTCAATGCTCAAGTCCTGACTAATCCTTTCTCAGACAAGGACAGATCTTTTTCCTAGATGCATCCCCTCCTTCTTTCTTGTTTCTCTCTCCTCTTAACCAAAGTGAGTAGCCTAGAAGGAGAAATGGTATGCTGGAATCTGTGTAAATATTTTTGTATCCCTGATATTGTATATGATAGACTAATTACACTGTACTGCATCTCCTTTGTAGCATTTACTATTATAGGAGATAAATTTTGTTTTTGTTTTTTTTTTCTTTCTTTGTATTATTGCAATGCATTAACCTCTGTTTTACTGTGGAGCTTTTCTCCCCGGGCCTCCGCTGAAAATGGACATGTATCCAGTCAGACTATCCCGGTCAACAAATGTAAAATAAATAAAATAAAAATAAAATAAATTTGTAACAACTTGTAGAAGTCCAGGTTACCAAGGATGATTCAGAGAGCTAACTGCCTTGATCAAAGCAAACATCTCCTTTATATTTATGTATTGTGTCTGTCCTTGGTGTCCTAAACATCTTGCACTTTTATCCCTTCTGAAACAGCTTCCCAGGCAAAGTCGTCGCTGGTGACTGACTGCTTTGGAGCAGGAGGGGAAAGGAGGGACCTAGATTTACAGATATTAGCCATCTCTACCAAGAGATTTTTCTACTGACAAACTCCAGAACTGGGATTTGAAAAGATAATGTGCATTGGTGCTGAGACCAGAGACCTCAAATAACTGCATATTCCTCATGTGGAGTCTTGAAAATTATAGATGCCATGAGACTCCAAAATCCTAAGTTATTCCCTCAGTAATTGAAGCCTGAGCGGAAAACACTTGAAATGGATCTAGACAAAGATCTGCTTTTTCCTGTGGAAGAAAAGCTTTTTGAACTGAGGTGTCTAGTAGAACAGCCCAGGAACACAATCCTGTGTGATGAATCAAAAGACTTTTGAATGTTCTCTCTTGGAATCTCAGCTTATACAAGCTCGCTCACCCAAGTGAGAGATTCCTGAAACTGAGAAATACTCTGTAAAAATAAACAAGTTGTCTAAATATGGAAAACTGTGGAAATCCTATAGCCTGCAACAAGCTATAACTGGAGCTAAGCACTTTATGAACCACTCTTGGTGCAGTGGATAGTCCAAATGGTAAGGCAGAGAAAGTACAGTTGTGTACACTTACCATAAATGTAGATGTTTGAGTTTATTCACTGTTGCAGTCTTCACATTTGGGTTATCCCTGCCAGGGTAGCCGTCGGTTGGCCCGAATACCAGAGACTTAGTGTTTCTGTGTCTGTTGCTGCTGCTTGAGGATGGCCATCAGGTTGGCAGTAATGTACAGTAAGGCAGCCAACACCATTACATCAGTTTTTCTTGCCCTAACCTGTCAGGACCCCCCAAGTAGGATGCCAGGGTCTGGTGGAAGGAACCCCACCAGTGGAAAATAAATACCAATAAGTCCCTTGAAAGGAAAGGAGAGCAACACATTAGAATGGTAGTAAAACGAGAAAGAGAAGAAAGGGAGATGGAGGGGGGACCAGGACTGCAGCAGTGAATACACTCGTACATCTACATTTATGGTAAGTGTACACAACTGTACCATGTTCTTCATGTTTCACTGTTGCAGTCATCACATTTGGGTTGATTCCCAAAGCTGAGGAAAAGGGTGGAGGCAGTCAATGAAACTAGGGGCTGGCTAGGATGCCCTGCAAGACTGCAGAGGCAAACTCTGCCCTGGATTTGGAGAAGAGCGGCAGGTGGCAATGCTTGGTAAAAGTGTGAAAAGATATCCAGGCTGCAGCCTCCAGGATGTCCCTGGTGGAGGACTCCTCTGAGAAAAGCCCAGAGGTGGAGGCTGCTCTGGTGGAGTCTGTGCCAACCCCCTGGGGGGAGGCTTTCCATGCTGTTTGTAGCAGAAATAGATGCACTGTGATATCCATTTGGAAATGGTTTGTTTGGAGATGGCTTTTCCTTCTAAGCCCTGTAGCAAAGCTAACCAGCAACTGATCAGGCTTTCTGATGGATGTAGTCCTGTCTAGATAGAATCTGAGCTGTCTGTACACATCTAAGAGTGAAAAATCCTTTCCCTCTTGTTCTGGGGATTAGGAAAAAAAGTGGGCAAATGAATGGATTGGTTGAGAGCCACACTGGACACCACCTTGGGCATGAAGGATAGGTTAGTTCTGAGGGATACCCTTGTCTGCATGAAAAATGATGGAAGGGTTCCACAGCCATGAATGCTTGCAGATCAGACACTATTCTGGCTGAAGTGATGGCCAGAAGGAATTCAGTCTTCCAGGAGAGAAACTTTAGCTCTGCAGACTGGTTCGAAAGGGGGCAGGTTGAGCTTTTCCAATAAAAAGTTAATGTCCCAAGCTGGTGTTGGTGCCCTTCTGGGTGGCCTCAAGTTGCTAGCCCCTCTTAGGAACTGTTTGATCAAAGAGTGTGAGAAAAGGGGCTGCTTAGTGGGAAAATGAGCAGAAATAGCAGAGGCATGAATTTTTATAGAGGAGGCCACTGTGCAGTAGGTCAACTAAGTAATCCAGGATGAGAGGGAGGGAGGTCTGTGCAGTATTGGCTCCCTTAGCCTGGATCCAGGTGCAGAACCTTTTCCATTTATCAGCATAACACTTTCTCGTGCTAGGACGTCTGGCCTCATGGATAACATCCAGAACCGGTTTACTGAGTTTGGCAGATTGGTTCGGGGTTAGAGAATAAGCCAAGCTGCCAAACTGAGTGTCTGTAATTGGGGGTTAAAGGAACTCCCTTTCCCTCTGGGTCAGGCGGTTTGAAATCGGAGGAAGATGCCATGGGGGTAGCGAGGACAGGCTGCGCAGCAAGGGGTACCAGTGCTGCTGGGGCCAGTCGGGAGCTATGAGAATGGCCCTTGGTTTTTCCTCCCTTATTTTGAGTAGTACCCTGTGGATGAGAGAAAGGGGAGGAAAGGCATAGACAGACAGATTGACCCAGGGGAAGGACAGGGCATCCACTTTCCAAGCCATGCAGTGATGCTCCCTGGTGCAGAATTTGCTGAGCTGATGGTTGGTGTAGGAAGCAAAGAGGTTGACCTTCGGGGTTCCCCATTTCTGAGTTATTAGGGTGAAGGTACTTCTGTTGAGTTGCCACTTGTGTGGGTCCAAACGATTTCTGCTTAAAAGGTCAGCCAGAGAGAGTCTGGTAGGAATTGTGCTAACAGGTGTAGTTGCATGGCAGTGGCTGTGTGCCAAAGGGTCATGGCCAGCCTGCATAGAGGGTAGGAGCGAGTCCCTCCCTGCTTGTTGTACCACATCACAGTGGTGTTGTCTGTTTTGATCAGGAGAGCCCCTGGAGAAGGGGCTTGAAAGCTATCAAGGCATGCCACACAGCCATCATCTCTTTTAGATTGATGTGCAATTTGCTGTGGATTCCATTGGCCCTGAATGCACCTGTCATCCAGGTGTGCACCCCAAGCGTAGTCTGATGCATCTGTGGTGCGGGTCTGGGTGGCAGTGGTGGGGAGAAAGGCCTTCCCTTGTTGTGGGAGCATGCTGCTGCCTACCAAAGAAAATCTTTTCTGAGGCAAGGAATTACAGGTATAAGTGTTTCCAGGTCTTGAGAGTGTTGGCACCAAAGGCTCTTTAGGTACCACTGAGGTTACCTCATATGCAGTTTGGCATATGGAATGAGTAGTATGCAAGATGTCATGAACCCCAGAGCTTGCAGGATCTTCCTTGCAGTTAGTTGGGGCCTGGTGGCTAGTTGAGAAAAGTAGGCTGTCTGGAAAATTTGTTTCTCTGGAGTAAGGTATGCCATCAGGTAAGCTGTGCCCAGACTTGCTCCCTGGAAGATTATCCTTTGGGTGGGCACCTGTTTGGATTTCTTTTCATTGATTGTGTACCCTAGGGAGGTTGGTAGGGTCTTTACAAAGGCCAGGTGCTTGAGCAGCTTCTCCTGGCTGCCTGCCTGAATTAGGCAGTCATGTAAGTATGGATAAATCTGAATATTTCTTTGTCTGCAAAAGGCAATGGCCGGAGCCAGACATTTTGTGAAAACTCTGGGAGCAGCAGATAAACCAAAGGGAAGCACAGAGAACTGAAAATGTTGAGATCCTGCCCTGAAGTGGAGATATTTCCTGCATGATTCCCTTATAGGAATGTGGAGGTAGGCCTCTTTTAGATCTTGGGTGGCTAGCCAAGTGTCCTTGGACAGCATGGGTAGCAGCTGCTGGAGGGTGAGCATTTTGAATTTTGGGATCACTAGGAAGGTGTTTAGAATGGATGTATCGAGGATGGGGTGCCAGGTGCCCTCTTTCCTGGGAACCAGAAAAAGTCTGGAGTAGAAACCTTGGCCTATCTGTTCTGCAGGAACGTGCTCTATTACCCTCATAGGGAGCAGGGAAATGATTTGCTTTTGAGCCTTTGCCCACTGATTTGGTGGTAGATCTGGGAACCCTTATGGGGTTGGAAGGGTGTGGAAGGAAAATTTGTGTCCCTGAGACACAATGTTCAGAACCTGGTGGTCTATGGTAATGGTGGCCCAGGTGCTTGAGTGAAAAGAGAGCTTTCCTCCTAGGGGTAAGTGAAGGTGGGCAGAGGGAGGGGGAGGA
Organism: Protopterus annectens; assembly: GCF_019279795.1. NCBI lineage: Eukaryota > Metazoa > Chordata > Ceratodontiformes > Protopteridae > Protopterus > Protopterus annectens. The sequence goes on from NC_056744.1 coordinate 110,176,456, forward strand.
AAAGAGGAGTCATTGTGAGTTTTTACCATGAAGGAGTGGCTTAGAACTCCCTGGTTTTGAAGTGGAGATAGTCCACTGCTTAGATCTCTGCATTCCCTGGGGCTGCTGTCAGGGAGGGGGTCTGCTTCCACGGGGCCTAGGCGGGGCCGGTTTACTGGGAGCAGGAAGAACCAGTGTTTGGAGGGACAATGCCCGCTGAACCTACTAGGCTGGACCTGCAAGAAATCCTTAACTGTTTGCATAGACTTAGCTTTTTCTTCCATCTTTTTTAAGACCTCTTCTGCCTTAGTGCTAAATAAGTTATCTTTGTTGAAGAGGGCAGCCAACAATTTAGATTTGACATGATCTGGCAGGGGATGTTCCTTAAGCCATGAATGCCTTCTAATGACAGATCCAGTGACTGCTGCCCTGCAAGGAGCTTCTAGGGCATCAAAACCACAGTGCAAAGTGTGTTTAGTTACTTGACTTGCAGAATGCATTAACTCTTGTAAATCTTTAGATTCTGCCTAAGCAGGAAAGAAGAGTAATTGAGGTGTATACTTTCTTACTCCATCTGCCCAATGCTTGGGAATCCCTGTCTGAGGGGGTGGGATTCTTAGTAGAGGTTGCTTTAATTCCTTTTGGCCCTTGAGAAATTACCTCAGAGTCAGCTGTAGGATTTTTAAAAAGATATTAGTGTGAGTCAGGGACTCTATAGTACCCTTCTGGTTTTCTGGGAGGAGGAGGAAGGGTGTTAGGAGTCCAGGTGGATTCGAGGAAAACATCCTCCACAACATCCAGGACTGGGAGGATGGCCAAAAGTCTGTGTTGAGGAAAATCTAGGAATTCTCTGAGTCTCTTTTTAGACTGACGGTAGTCCTGACTCTCCTATTGGAAATGCTCCCTTACGGTATGCAGGGTTTCCCAAAGGAAAACCCCTCTGGGGGAGAGGGGTTGCATGTCTTCATATTCAGATGCATCAGATTATTCTGACTCTTGTTCAGACAAAACTACAGGGGACAGATCTCTTTTCCTTTTGGAGGGGGTAGCTTGGCTTCCCCTGATCAGCATGATAAGGTCGTCTGCCATTCTATACATATGAGACTGAGGCAAGGTAGCAGGCGCCTGAGGGTGGGTCAGCGGTTTCTTGGCTGTGGTTTGTACCCGGGGCCTATAAAACTCTGTAGTTTTAGAAAGAATGGTATTTGCAAAAGAAGACGTCTGTTTGTGTCGAGATTCGGTAGTGTGAAGGACTTCCACAGAAGCCGGTGCCTGCTCAGTGGCTCCGGACCCATCCAAAGTTGAGACTGCAGGATCCTTAGTCGAAGAGTTTTGTGGCATACCGGACTCCAAAAGGGTCTTGGTAGTGGCCTGCGCTCTGTCTTTATCTTTACGTTTTTTTTGGAAGATCTGCTGTCAGATGGCTTACCGAAGCCGTATCAGAATTCGACTAAGTGAAAATATCTGGCTACAATAAGGGCCTGATGACAGCACAGAAGCGACAACGAGGGACATCGTGGTCTAGGCCTAAACAAGTGACACAGTAAGAGTGGAAGACTCGGTGTGGTATTTGTTTTCCACAGGCGAGACAATTAACTTTTTCTGACATCTGTTAGTGCAAGAAAAAAGGATACCCAATGGGGTACTTAGCTTTAGAAGACTTCAACTTCAATTTGCTAGACGAAAACTCAGGTAGCGGCCGATCGGCACTCGTGCAAACTGCTTCTGCTTCGGGCTCCGCAGCAAGAAATACTGATGTAATGGCATCGGCTGCCTTACTTTATACTACTGATGACCTGACATCAATCCTCAAGCGACAGTAACTGATGCAGAAATACTAAGTTTCTGGTATTCGGGCCAGCTGAGAGCTACCCTGGCAGGGATAACCCAAATATGATGACTGCAACAGTGAAACACAAAGAACATCTGATAATGTGATTCTGTCACACAGAATCTTACGAAACTACTGAAGTCTGGATGAATAGGGATGTGATAAGCATCTTAAATGTAGTGTTACCAAGAAGCTTAAATGAGGAATTAGGGGTAACTGGTTGTGAAGTGACATTTTGAACTTTGGCACTATTACAAATTGGTTTAGAAAAGAAAGAACCAGAATTGTTCTCCAAGCATTTTCTTTTTTTGATACCAAAAACACCATTTAATAAAAAAAAAATCTCAAGAGGAAATGGTTACATCACTCCCCGAGACGTGTTGAAGGACAGGGGGAAATAGAAGTCTGATCTGGTGGATGAGGATTTTACCCCCTGGAAATGAGGAATTTCCTTCCACTGCCATCTGTAACTGAATAATTTTTAGAATCCATTTGTCTAAAACTATCAGTTGCTAATGACAGAATTGGAAATTCAAACTTTCTGTAAGGGAAAATATACTGGCAGGGGCTGGGTGTGGATGGGTAGTTGGAGGTTTGTAACGATAAGGTTCCTTAAACAGTCATTCTGACTTGGGCTATCATTTTTTTGTTGGGGGGGGATTGTGTATTCTTTCTGTAACTTCCTTGCCAGTTCTTCTTGAATATCTGTTTACCAGCATTTTGCTGAGACTATTTTGTTTCTTTCCAAAATGGGATGAGGGGTTTGAAAATCCCTAGGAAGATTTGGATAAGGAGGGCTGAAAATTTTTTTAGAGCGACCCTGTATTAGCTTACCCCCCTAATCACACTTTTTCACATCATCTGGGAGGTTCTGAGAATGCTGTCACAGTCCTGTAAGTAGTAGTAGAGTCATGCACACAATTTAAACAATGAACTGTGACCGGTAAAATGGAAGAAGTTAAACCATTTAAAGCAGATTTTTTCTTTACAAGAAGAAACTGCAGTCAAAATACTCCCCATACTTTCACAATTAGCCAGAATAAACTGTAACATAGGAGCCTGACTATTTGAAATTCTGAAAGTCAAAGTTGCAGAAGCTTACATTTTTTCCTATACCTTACCAAGTATTTTCCCAGTGGAATTAAAGTGTATTGTTACACTTCTCATACTACTGTGTTTTACAGTTAATATCATTAATGGATATGCCCCTGATGTCAAAAGCAACAAGTGTTTGAAAACAAAACTAAGATTATGACACTATTTGTATGTTTAAGTTTTACTGCTGATTCAGCTTTTCCTTCTGACCACACCCCCTAAATGATGTCAGGTTAGGTGTTGGCAATAAATTACATGCAGTGGATATAAAAAGTGTATACACCCCTGTTAAAATGCCAGGATTTTGTGATATTTAAAAAAAAAAAAAAAAACTCCACAATAAATCATTTCAAAACTTTTTCCACCTTTAAATGTGACCTATAACCTCTACAATTCAATTGAAAAACAAACAAATCTGTTAGGGGAATAATATAAGAAATAAAAAACATACAATAAGCTGACTGCATAAGTGTGCACACCCTTAAACTAATAATTTGTTGAAGCACCTTTTGATTTAATTACAGCATTCAGTCTTCTTGGGTACATACCTGCCATCAAAGAGACTCGGATTGATCTCAAATCATATTTAGGCATATCGAACTTCTTTGATGTTATGTACCTGATTTTTTTTTTCTTTTTTTCTTCTTTCGCATGTTATACAAAACTGTGTAATAATGTGTCTCCAAGGTATAACTACTTGAAACTATATCACTGTAAGCGTAGCTACTTTTGCGATTTTTTTGGGGGGGATACTTCTGTGATATTGTTACTTCTATTTGGAGCTTTTCTCCTTGGGTCTCCACTGAAAATGGGCCCCTGGCTCAGTTGGACTAACCCAGTTAACAAATGTCAATAAATAAATAAAATAAATAAGTTCAGCTGTCCTAGTAGAATTTTCCCGACATTTACTCAGTTGCCTGCTACAGCAAAAGCCATAGTTCGCAGAGAGCTTAAAATGCATCAAAGGGATCTCATTGTTGAAAGGTATCAGTCAGGAGAAGGGTACAAAAAAATGCCCACAGCATTGGATAGAACATGGAACACAGTGAGAACAGTCATCAAAAAGTGGAGAAAATATGGGACAACAGTGACATTGCAAAGAACTGGACGTCCTCCAAAACTGATGAAAAGACGAGACGAAAACTGGTCAGGGAGGCTGCCATAAGACCTACAGCAATACTGAAGGAGCTGCTGGAATTTCTGGCAAGTACTGGTTGCGTACTACATGTGACAACTATCTCCTGTATCCTCCATAGGTCTGGAGTATGGGGCAGGGTTGAAAGACGGAAGGAAGCCTTTTCTTATACAGAAAAACATCCAGGCCCAGCTAAAATTTGGAAAAGAGTACATCAAGTCTCCCAAAAGCATGTGGGAAAATGTGTTATGGTCTGATGAGACCAAGGTTGAACTTTCTGGCCACAATTCCAAAAGGTACATTTGGCACAAAAACACTTTGCATCACCAAAGGAACACCATCCCCATGGTGAAGCATGGCGGTGGCAGTATCATGCTTTGGGTTTGCTTTTCTTCAGCTGGAATTGGGGCTTTAGTCAAGGTGGAAGGAATTATTAACAGTTCCAAATACCAGTCACTTTTTTCCCCCAAAACCTTCAGTCGTCTCTTAGAAAGATGAAGATGAAGAGGAATTTCACCTTTCAACAAAATGACCCCAAGCGGATATCCAAATCAACAAAAGAATGGTTTAACCAGAAGAAAATTAAAGTTTTGGAATGGCCCAGCCAGAGCCCAGACCTAAATCCAATAGACAATCTGTGGGGTGACCTGAAGAGGGCTGTGCACAAGAGATGCCCACACAATCTGACAGATTTGGAGCGCTTTTGCAAGGAAGGGTGGGCAAATACTGCCAAGTCAAGATGTGCCATGCTAACAGACTCCTACCCAAGAAGACTGAATGTTGTAATTAAATCAGAAGGTGCTTCAATAAAGTATTAGTTTAAGGGTGTGCACACTTATGTAACCAGCTTATTGTATGTTTTTTATTTTTCATATTTTTTCCCCTAACAGATTTGTTTTTCAATTGAATTGTACAGGTTACAGGTCACATTAAAGGTGGGAAAAGTTTTGAAAGGATTTATTGTGGTCTCATATTTAATATCACAAAAACCTGGCATTTTAACAGGAGTGTGTACACTTTTTATATCCACTGTACGTATGCAAAGAATTCTGGGTAATTACAAGCACCATATTTCTTTAAAGGAACAACTACTTATTTACATTATGGTTTCACTAACAGCATCAAATATGTTAAATTTTCAAGGATGGGTAGTCCACCGCTGAGAAATAGCTGACAAATTGTCTAACTAGGACATTAGATTCTCTTATTGCTGCAACTAACATGGAAAAACAGCAGCTTATACACTAATGTAGGAAGTCAGGCAGAGTGGGTACAGTATTTCATGATGTCCTGTCAGGTATTTTCAGTTTCAAGAAAACTTAAGGTGGAGGTGCTTATGAATGAAATTAATCATAAAAATAGCACACTACTTGCCTTAAACATGTAAAATTCGATTTTTTTAATTGGCAAGAAAGTACAGGTGTGCAAAAACTTACCATAACAGTAGAAGTCCTTCTCTTCACTATTGCAGTATTCTTTACTAAAAGGATTCCCTGCCCAGGCTAGCTCAATGCCCGGCCAGTATACCAAAGCCTTAGGAATTTAGGGACATCGTACATCACACTTGTGTTCCCTGCTAATGGAGTAGGGCATAAAGGTGATGTCTGGATGCACATACCTTAGAAAGTACAGTTGTGTACACTTACCATAAATGTAGATGTTCGAGTGTATTCACTGTTGCAGTCATTACATTTGGGTTATCCTGCTGGCAGGTTGCCCTCACTCAGCCTGAATTCCAAAGTCTTGGGTCCTACATCGGTTGCTGTCGCCTCTTCCCTGATATCAGGTTGTCAGGGGTATAAAAGATGCAGCAGACGCCATTTTATTCAGTTTTTCTTGCCCAAGATGTCAGGTGCCCCCAAAAGGGTAAGCTAAAATTATGTTAATAAAACATACATGCACCAAAATAAGCTTTACCTCCATCTATAAGCAAATACACCACCAAGGTTGTATAGATTAGAGAAGTACAGATAAGTTCCAGCAAAAATAAGGGGGATAGTGGGTGGGTAACCTGGACTGCAACAGTGAAGACACTCTAACATCTACATTTATGGTAAGTGTACACAACTGCACTATGTTCTTCGTGTTTCACTGTTGCAGTCCCAAAGCTATTGTTGGGGAGGCTGGAGCTAAACAGCATTAGGAGCGGCTATGAGGCCCTGCAGAACTGCAGTGGCAAAGCCTGCCCTGGATTTAGAGTAAAGAGGCAGATTGTAATGTTTTGTCAAGGTATGCACTGAACTCCAAGTAGCAGCCTCTAAAATGTCTTTGGTTGGTACTCCCCCGAGAAAGGCAGCAGAAGTGGCTGCAGCTCTGGTTGAATGTGGCCTAATGCTCTTCGGCACTGGTTTGCCATGCTGTGAGTAGCAGAAACAAATGCAGTGACCCATCCACTTTGAAATAGTCTGCTTGGAGATGGCCTTTCCTTGTGATGCTGTGGCACATGCCACTAGTAATTGTTCCGTCTTTCTGAAAACTTTAGTTTTGTCCAAGTAGAATCTAAGTTGTCTGTGTACGTCCAAAGAATGCAGAATGTTCTCCCCCCTGTTCTGTGGATTTGGATAAAAAGTTGGCAAATTAATTGTTTGGTTAAGGGCTACACTGGATACCACCTTAGGCATAAATGTAGGGTTTGTTCTCAGAGAGACCCTGTCTGGATAAAAAATGATAAAGGATTCCACAGCCATGAGAGCCTGTAGCTCTGAAACTCATCTTGCAGAAGTTATTGCTAGGAGCAGAGCTGTTTTCCAAGATGAGAACTTTATATCCGCAGTAGCAGCTGGCTAAAAAGGAGGTAAGGTGAGTTTTTCCAAGACATAATTGAGGTCCCGTGCAGGTATTGGTGTTCTCCTTGGAGGCCATAAGTTTTTGGCTCCTCTGAGGTACTGCCTTAATAAAGGATGAGAAAAGAGTGGTGGCTCTGTATTGTAATAGGCTGAAATGGCAGAGGCATGGATTTTAACTGATGAAAAAGATAGGCCTTTGTCCAGCATCTCAGTTAAGTATTGCAAAATCTGAGGAATATTTGGGACAGCTGTATCAGTTCCTTGAGCTTGGTTCCAAGTGCAAAATCTCTTCCATTTCCCAACACAGGATTTTCTAGTACTAGGCCTTCTGGCTTCTACAATGACATCCATCACAGCTTTACTGAGATGTGTGGTTTGTATGGCTACATTATCCGCCATGCTGCCAGGTTTAGGGTCCTGAGTTGGCTGTGCAGAATCTGATTGTTTTGCTGGGACAGTAGATGAGGTACTTGAGGTAAGGTCCAGGCTGGGCATTGGGACAAGTTCCTTAAGATCAGATATCAGTACTGACGTGGCCAGTCTGGGGCAATCAGAATCATTTTTGGTTGGGGAGGAGAGGCAGTGGAGGAAAGGCATATAATGATAGGTTTGTCCAGTTGAAAGATAAGGTGTCCACTTTCCAAGCTTGTCTGTGATTGTGCAGAATCTTTTTAGTTGATTGTTTTGAGGGGAGGCAAATAGATATATGTCCGGGCGTCCCCATTTCTTTGTTATCACACTGAAGACTTGTGGAGCCAGGTGCCACTCGTGGGGATCCATGAGGTTTCTGCTTAGTTCGTCTGCCAGAGTATTTTCCTTTCCTGGCAGGAATTGTGCCTGCAGATGAACTTGGTAAGTCAATGCTGTGTCCCATAAAGCCATGGCTAGTCTGCACAGGGGATAAGAATGAGTGCCCCCCTGCTTGTTTACGTACCACATGACCGTGGTGTTGTCTGTCTTTATCAGTAGTTGTCCCGGATGAAGTAGGTCCTTGAAGGCTGTCAGGGCATTTTGAACAGCTAGCATCTCTTTTTGATTGATATGTAGATGCTTTTGGTTTGTGGACTAGGTGCCCTGAATGCCTCTTCCTGCCATTTGTGCCCCCCAGGCATAATCTGATGCATCCGTCATTAGGCTCTGCCTGGCAGGGGGTAGTGAGAATGGCTGTCCCTTGTTTTGGTGACAAGCCTTTGTCCACCATCGAAACTCCTGTTGCAGGCAGGGAATTAGAGTAATCATTGTTTCCAGCCTGTGGCAATGTTGTGTCCAGACACTTTTTAGGTACCATTGAATTTTCCTCATATGCAGTCTTGCATATGGAACTAGTAAGATGCAGGATGCCATGAAGCCCAAAGCCTGTTGGACTTTTCTTGCAGATAACTGGGCCTTTGTTGCCATTTCCATGAAATAGGTGGTCAGATGCCTTTGTTTGTGTGGAGTGAGATAAGCCATCTGGGCAGTTGTATTTAAGCTTGCACCCAGGGATATTACCTCTTGAGAGGGTACTAGTTTTGATTTCTTTTTGTTGACTGTGTACCCTAGGCATGTTAATGACAAACGTCAGATGCTGTAGTAGAATGTCCTTGTTCTCGGCTTGTATGAGGCAGTCATCCAAGTAAGGATATATTTGTATTCCTCTTTGTCTGCAGTAAGCAATTACTGGTGCCAGGCACTTTGTGAAGACCCTGGGTGCAGCAGATCAGCCAAAGGGCAATGCAGAGAATTGGTAATGCTTTGAACCAGCCTTGAATCTGAGGTATCTTCTGTATGATTGTCTGATTGGGACATGCAGGTATGCCTCTTTTAGGTCTAAAGTCATGAGCCAAGCCTTGCTGCCCAGCATGGGCAGAAGCTGCTGTAAGGTCAACATCTTGAATTTTGGTATATCCAGGAAAAGTGTTTAGAATAGATAGGTCCAGTATTGGTCTCCATGCTTGTCCTTTCTGGGGTACCAAGAGCAGTCTTGAGTAAAATCCTTGTTCCTGCTCTTGCTGTGGCACTTGTTGAATAGCCCTGATGTCCATGAGAGCTGCGACTTGTTTTTGAGCCTCTGTCTATTGATTCTTTGGTAGGTCTGACCAACCATTTGCCCTTGGCAGGGTATGGAAATGAAACTTGTAGCCTCGTGACAATATGTCTAGAACCCATTTGTCCTGGGATATAATGTGCCAATTTTGAGAAAAAAGTGCTAGTATTCCCCCTAAGGGTGCTGCCAGAAGACAAGTGCTTGGTGCAGGCAGGGGGGAAATCATTGGGATTGTTTTCTGCATGGTTGTGATTTGTCTTCTCCACCTTTGGAGGTAGAAGCACTCCACTGCTTTGACCTGTAGGAACCTTGTGGCTGTAATCTGCCTCTAGAGCATCTGGATCTGCCCCTTTGAGGTCTGTCTGAGACTGGAAAGGACCAATTCTTTGTAGGCCAGTGTCTGCTAAATCTAGGTGGCTGTACCTGTAAGAAATCTTTGACCGTTTGCATAGATTTAGCTTTGTCCTCCATTTTCTTTAACACCTCTTCTGCCTTAACACCAAACAAGGTATCATGTTGTAATGGAGCATCTAATAATTTTGCTTTAACATGGTCCAGGCAGATTTTGTTCCTTTAACCAAGCATGCCTCCTAATGACAGAACCCATAACAGCGGCCCTACAGGAGGCCTCCAGAGAATCAAGCCCACATTGCAAAGTATGCTTTCCAACTTGTTCAGCTGCATGCAATAAATCCTGCATTTCTTAATTTTCTGCACATTCAGAATTTGCCATAATTTTCTGTTTAAGCAGTGACATGATATATTGCTGATGTTTGAGCATGCAAAACTGGAAATTTAAGGCCCTTATAGCCAAAGTAGCAGATGTGTAAATCTTTTTTCCCCATCTATCCAGTACCTTAGAATCCCTGTCAGAGGGGGTAGGGTTTTTTGCAGTAGAAGCCTTGATCCCTTTGGGACCCTGAGAAATAGTTTCTGGGTCTACAGTAGGGTTTTTGAAAAGGAATTTATGAGAGTCAGGGACCCTGTAGTATCTGTCCAGCTTAACAGGAGCTGGATGTAAAGAGTCAGGAGTCAGACTAGGCTCCGAGAACACATCTACAATGTCTAACACAGGTGGAATAGCTAGAGGCCTGTGTTGAGGTAGTAAAAGGAAGTCTCTGAGCCTTTTCTTAGATTCTGAAAAATCTTGGCTCTTCCAGTGGAAGTGCTCCCTGATGGTATGCAAGGTTTCCCCAAAAGAGTAGTCTTCAGGAGGAGAAGCTGAAGGAATTGATTCTTCAGCATCAGAATCCTCACGGGAGGGGGGGGGGGGAGAGAATATTCCTGATCAGAAGAGGAATCTGAAGAAATGGAAACCTGATCTGAAGATTCATAGTCTGTCTCTTGCCTAGGCCTCTTATCAGGAGGGGGATGGGAACCCCTGATCAAGGTAATTAAGTCTTTGGCCATTTTGAGCATCTGATTTTTGGGCATGGAGGCCTGTCCTTGTGGCTGGTGAACTTGTTTCTTTGCCTTTAAAGGTGTTTTAGTCTTTGAAGTTGGTTTAATATATAATCGTTTAGGTCTGAATACACCCTCAGAAGCCATTGCCTGCTCAGCAGCCCTGGACCCATCTGAGGGAATAATCTCAGAGGCTCCAATACTTTGAGTTTCCAGCAGCCTGGCTGACTCCACGTGGGAGTCGGTAGTGGTCTGTGACTCTAAAGTAGCGGGCATCAGGGGCTGCAAAAGCACCTCACTGAGAACCAGCGACTTGCTTAGGAGAAGCTTCGTCGTCGGTTTTGGACCTCGGTTGCCTCTCTTTTTCTTTGTGTTTTTTGTGAACTCCGGTAGTCGGATGGCTATCCGACGACATTGTATAATTAAATCTTCACCCAAAATAGCTTAATGCAAAATCGTACTGACGCTTAATAGTGCGTTGGTTAAATCTAGCACAGAACCGACAACTAGGAACATCGTGGTCAGGCCCTAGGTAAGGAATACAGTAAGAATGAAAGTCCTTATGAGGTATTTGCTTCCCACAAGAAATACAATTATTAACTTTTTCTGACATTGGACTGGAGCAAGAAAAAAGTTTCCCCAATGGGGTACCTAGCTTTTAATGAAGACTTTGGATCTGAAACTCGAACACGAAAATCTCAGGAGTCGGCCGAAGGGTACTTGCGAACGGCTTCTGCTTCGGGCATCGCGCGGCAAGAAAGACTGAATAAAATGGAGTCAGCTGCATCTTTTATACCCCTGACATCAGGGAAGAGGCGACAGTAACCGACGCAGGACCCAAGACTTTGGAATTCAGGCTGACTGTGGGCAATCTGCCAGCAGGATAACCCAAATGTAATGACTGCAACAGTGAAACATGAAGAACATCTGAAAAGCCCCAGTAACAGTCCAAGGAGGAGGAACATCTGCATCCAGAAGGAAATAATGAAAAAGAGAAAAAGGGGAGGAGGAAGTGAATACTGCAACAGTGAAGAGGACATCTACTGTTAATGGTATGAATTTATACAACTGTATTATGTACTTCCAATTCACTGTTTCAGTACTCTTTACTAAAGGGAGAGTACAAAAGCTCAAGTGGAAACCTGGGAGGAGAAAGACCCGGCACAGCCCTCAAGAAACCAATACAGGCTAGTCCTGGCAAAGCCAGCTCTTACTCTGGAAACAACATCCAATTTGTAATGCTTAGTAAAGATATGGACAGAAGTCCAAGTAGCAGCATCAAGGATGGAACTGGTATCCAATCCGTTGGAAAAAAAAAACACCAGAGGAAACCACAGCCCTGGTAGAATGAGCCTTTACAGAGGTAGAAAGACATTTCCCATGATAGGTGTAACAAAAATAAATGGCCTTAGAAATCCATGAATAATTAGTTTGCTTAGAAACAGCAAACCTAGAGATCCAAGATGCAAAGAAACAAAACGTTGCTTAGAATTGTGAACTGCCTTCATCTTATCCAAATACTGTCTGAGCTGTCTATGCAAATTCAAGGTATGAACTTTCTCACTGGCAGTCTGCAGAGAAGGGACCAAAAAAAATTAGGTAAATTAACAGACTAACCACCTTGGGCATAAAAGAATTAGTACAAAGAGACACCTTGTCCCTATTATTCTATGAAAACTAAAGGAGGAGAAACAGCCATAAAGGCCTGAAGCTCAGACACCTCTTTAGCTGAAGTAAAGACCAAAAGCAAAGAGCAATCATTCATGTACAGTGCTGCAAGGAAGCTGAAGCTACAGCCTCAAAAGGAGCCAGAGTCAAGTTTTCAAGAACAAAATTTTGGTCCCAAGGAGAAGGAATAGGCTTCCTGGATGGTCTAATATGAAGGACACCTTTAAGAAATTGTTTGACCTCAAACCCAGAGACCAAAGGAGTCAAATGCAGACAAGCAGAAATAGCTGAAAGATGAGTTTTAAATAAAGAGTAAGCCAACAGAGTGTGGAGCAATTCACACAAATAAGAGAACAAGAGGAACCGCCACAGAAAATGGATCTTGTTTAGCAGCAAAGCACCAGACAGAAAATCTCTTCCATTTGGACACATACGATTCCCTGGTGTGGGTTTTCCTGGCCTCCTACAAGAACCGAAGCACATCTTCAGAAGAAAAGTGGTGTCTAAAAGGGATCAAATCCCTATTACCCACAGTGTCAATTGAAGAGTGGACAAGTAAGGATCGATGAGAGACCCCCTTGTCTTGTGCGAGTATTCAGCAATTTAGCTTTAATATCATCAGGTAAATGTTAGACGTAAAGCCAAGAATAACACCTCAACACAGAGCCAAAGACAGCAGCTCTAGAAGAAGCATCAGTGCTACATTTAATAGAATGGTGATACACTTAAGAACAGCCCAACAAATACAGCAGAAACAGGAAGGTCAGAAATAACTTGATAGTATCCCCATAGGAAGGTTCTTCAAAGAGGGAATCTGGTCTAATGGAATCCTCCTCCTCCTCAGAACCAAAGTCCAATGGAGAAGAAATCTGAGAGGAGTAGGCCAAAGACTCTTCTCCAGAGTCCAGTTCCTCATCAGAACAGTCTGGCTCCCTAGGCCTCAAGAGGAGTAAATGAACAAGGGGGGGGGGCAGAAAAACTCCCAAGGGGGCTTCAAGTCCATGAGTGCATTAAACAACTCCTGTATAAAATCCTGCCATTCATGCTGGGGATCCTTAGGAACAGGGGAAATACGTTTTGTTTTCTGCTTCTTTTTCTAGGGGACATCAACCGCAAAGATCTTTAGGAAGTTTTGCCCCTTGCCAGCATACACCATAGTTGGAATCCTGTCCCGAACAAGAATTTGCAGAAAACCCCTCGGTCCCTCAGAAATGATCAGCCGAGGCTCCCCCTCAACATACATAGTAGACATCTGTACAGCCTACAAGGACACATGAGAAGATGGATTCATGACAGTCTGTGACAGTCACACAGCAGAGAAATCTGATAAAACTGTCTTGAAAGAAATGTCTAGGAAAGGCGGTCTAGCAGCCGAATCTGACCTGATTTTTGTGCCAGACTGCTGACCCTTGGGATGAGATGATTCTGCCATCACACCCTATGCCAAAAACTTAAGACACTGGCTCTCTAGGTAGACAGACAGGAAGGAGAGATGACTATGAAGAGTCTTGAAGACAAATGCAATGCTTGACAAATCAATCACAACATATGGTCACGAGAGGCACCCAGCCAAACACTGCTTGTGACAGTCCTTAGGGGGAATCAGTCTCCCACAATGACACTTTCCCTTTCTGGATGACATGTAACCTCTCAACTAAAAGAGAGAACAAGATAAGAAAACCACAATGGGGCACTTATCTGAAAACAGCCTGGTAACCATCAAAGCATTCAGACCAACAATTGAAGATGGTGTATGGACTGGTGGCAAAGAAGCTCTGAGGTATGCATGTCCACACATCACCTTTATGCCCCACACCGAGTAGGGAACATACATGTCGATGTACATCATCCTTAAAATCCTAAGGCTTTGGTATACAGGCCGGATGTTAGGGTACCCTAGGCAAAGAATCCCTTTAGTAAAAAATAATGCAACAGTGATGTGGAAGGGCATCATTACTTCCATTACTAAAGGTTGGTTACTTAAATTTGCTTAGGACAGTATGACAATACACTACTTAATCCTACAGTGGCTAAACATTTAGTTAAAACTAGTTGGTGGGTCAGGTTTGGGATGAGCGTAGAAAAACTTAAGACTTAGAAACTATATACAATCCATCTGCCTTTTTAGAGGCAGCAGGACAATTGTCAGAAAGATTGCAGGCAGTGACACACATTCTCCAAAGCTGACTGCACTGGAGGGGTGGGTGAAGGCTCTGGAAATTCCATCTATAATAGTCACTATTTTCTGAGAAACTGAGAAACCTCCGTGTTCTCCAACTGAAAATGCTGGCACATTCTCCCTGTGGAGATTTCTCTTCGAGACCATTTCCAGAATCAAACTGTTCTCGTCAATGTCTGAATCAGAAATCTTAGAAAAAAATCCTGTATCTGTCCCCCTTCATCTTCCTGTCCAGATTCAGAATCTTGAATCTGTTCAGGAAAAGACAGGCATCCCTCACTCTTAACAGAAACCACCTTGTAAGAAGTATCAATAGCCCAAATTAAACCAAATCATATCTAGTAAACTACTGTATAGAGAAATCTGAGGAGTAGATAAATCTTTAGTTTTCTGTTTTGTTTTGATATGAGAAATGAGGCCAACAGTGTTGTTAATGGCAACAGCTTCCTCAGGGATGGGGATAGAATTCTGACTACACAGGGAAGCCTTCGCTGCTCGCTCTCCCTTGCCCACTGAGGAGGATCTGAACAGATGCAGTAGACATGGCTAACCCCCAGTCTATAGTGACTGCAGGTGCTATACCAGAGTGAGCAGGGATAAAAAAAGATGAGGGAGCTGAGGAGCCAGCTTTGGACACAGCAGAGTCATCCCACCTAGATAAAAACTACATATGAAGTGAATCATGAAAACATAAAAAATGTTGCTTAAACAAAGGCATTTCTTATAAGGAAAGAAAGGGGAGGGAGCACCATACTTAAAGTTGTAAAAGAAAATAGAGCAATAAGAGAAATAAGAAATGAAAATGGAGATATTGTTAAAAACATCAAAATAATGGGTGTAATAAGATTTTTCAAAGTATAAAACAGAAAGAGGACACAAGTGGAGAGTGAAAAAATTAACTAAAGAAGATAATGAGGAGATAGAAAAGAACATAAAACAGTTAAAGAATGGACAACGCATTAAAGACGTGAATATGGAATCAGTCACAGGGCTGGATGGGACTGAATATTCCATGTATAAAGATATGCTGGACAGGCAGAAGTACTTTGTAGAGGTGCTAAATGAAGGGTTAGAGAAAGGGATATTTATGAAAATAATAGAAAAGAGATTGTAAAATAAAGTGAATAAATTATTGAATTAAACAGCATCTGTAAAAAAGCAAATGGAAGCCAAGAAAGTACAGTTGCGTACACTTACCATAAATGTAGATGTTGGAGTGTATTCACTGTTGCAGTCATTACATTTGGGTAATCCTGCTGGCAGGTTGCCCTCAGTTGACCTGAATTCCAAAGTCTTGGGTCCTGCGTCGGCTGTCGTCGCCCCTTCCCTGATGTCAGGTCATCAGGGGTATAAAAGAAGCAGCCAACGCCATTTTCTTTAGTTTTTCTTGCCCCAGATGTCACGTTCCCCCAAAAAGGGTAGCCAAAATTTATATCTGTATATAAATTAACATGCAGCAATATAAATTGTTCAAGAAGAGAGTTCTCAAAGGGTAAAGTACCTGCAATACCCTAAAGTAGTCAATAACAAAATTATAGGTGCAGGTACCCCACAACAATCGAAGCCAACCAGTCACAAAAGTTGTAAAATAAACACTTTTATTCAAAGGAAGTAGTAAGCACTTTCACATCTACAAAGGACGCGTCTTCAGACTTAAAAAAAACAAACAAAAAAAAAAAACAAATAAATAAAAAAAAAAAAAAAAATTATTTGTTAAAAGGGGGGTGGCGGGTGGGTAACCTGGACTGCAACAGTGAATACACTCGAACATCTACATTTATGGTAAGTGTACACAACTGTACTATGTTCTTCATGTTTCACTGTTGCAGTCATTACATTTGGGTAGATTCTCAAAGCTATGGTTGGGAGGCTGGGGCTAAACAGAGTTAGGTGTGGCTATGAGACCCTGCAGAACTGCAGTGGCAAAGCCTGCCCTGGATTTAGAGTAGAGTGGAAGATGACAGTGCTTTGTAAAGGTGTGCACTGAACTCAAGTAGCTGCCTCTAAAATGTCCTTGGCTGGTACTCCTCTGAGAAAGGCTGCTGAAGTGGCTGCAGCTCTGGTGGAATGTGGCCTAATGCCCTTAGGCACTGGCTTGCCATGGTATAAGTAGCAGAAACGAATGCAGTGGCCTATCCATTTTGAAATAGTCTTCTTTGAGATAGCCTTTCCTTGTGATCCTGCAGCATATGCCGCTAGTAATTGCTCTGTTTTTCTGAAAACTTTGGTTCTGTCCAAGTAGAATCTAAGCTGTCTGTGTACGTCCAAAGAATACAGAATTCTTTCCCACTTGTTCTGTGGATTTGGATAAAAAGTTGGCTGATGAATAGTTTGGTTAAGAGCCACACTGGACACCACTTTAGGCATAAATGTTGGGTTTGTCCTCAAGGAAACCCTGTCCAGATAAAAATGATAAAAGGTTCCACAGCCATGAGAGCCTGTAGCTCTGAAACTCGTCTTGCAGAAGTTATTGCTAGGAGCAGAGCTGTTTTCCAAGATAAAAACTTTAAATCAGTAGTAGCAGCTGGCTCAAAAGGAGGCAGAGAAAGTTTTTCCAAGACATAGTTGAGGTCCCAGGCATTGGTGATCTCCTTGGAGGTCTTAAATTTTTGGCTCCTCTGAGGTACTGTTTTAATAAGGGATGAGAAAAACTTGGTGGCTCTGCATTGTAATGAGCCGAAATGGCAGAGGCATGAATTTTAATAGATGAGAAAGATAGGCCTTTGTCCAGCATCTCAGTTAAGTATTGTAAAATCTGAGGAATATTTATCACAGCTGTATCTGTTCCTTGTGCCTGGTTCCAAGCACAGAACCTTTTCCATTTTCCTGCATAAGATTTTCTAGTACTAGGCCTTCTGGCTTCCAAAATGACATCCATCACAGCTTTGCTGAGAGGTGTGTTTTGTATGACTACATTATCTGCCATGCTGCCAAGTTTAAAGTTCTGAGCCGGCTGTGCAGGATCCGATTGTTTTGTTGGGACAGCAAATGCGGTACTTGAGGAAGGGTCCAAGCTGGGCATTGAGACAAGCGCCTTAATATTGGGTACCAGTGCTGGCAGGGCCAGTCTGGTGCAATCAGTATCATCTTTGGCTTCTCCTGTCTGACCTTTAGGAGTACCTTGGGGAGGAGAGGCAGAGGGGGAAAGGCATACACTGATAGGTTTTTCCAGCTGAAGGATAGGGCATCCACTTTCCATGCTTATCTGCGATAAATACTTGTGCAGAATCTCTGTAGCTGGTAGTTGTGAGGGGAGGCAAACAGATCTATGTCTGGGCATCCCCATTTCCTTGTTATCATGCTGAAGACTTGTGGATCCAGCTGCCACTCGTGGGGATCCATGAGGTTTCTGCTTACAGTTCGTCTGCCAAAGTATTTTTCCTTCCTGGCAGGAATTGTGCCTGCAGATGTACTTGGTAAGTCAATGCTGTGTCCCACAGAGTCATGGTTAGTCTGCAAAGGGGGTAAGAATGTGTGCTCCCCTGCTTGTTTATATACCACATGACCATGGTGTTGTCTGTCTATCAGTAGTTGTCCTGGTTGAAGAAGGTCCTTGAAGACCGGCAGGGCATTTTGAACAGCTAGCATCTCTTTTTGATTGATATGTAGATGCATTTGGTTTGAGGTCCATGTTCCCTGAATACATCTTCCTGCCATGTGGGCCCCAGGCATAATCTGACACATCTGTTGTTAGTGTCTGCCTGGCTGGGGGTAATGTGAACGGCTGTCCCTTGTTTTGGTGACAAGCCTTTGCCCACCATAGAAACTCCTGTTGCAGGCAGGGAATGACAGTAATTATAGTTTCCAGGCTGTGGCAATGTTGAGTCCAAACACTTTTTAGGTACCACTGAAATTTCCTCATATGCAGTCTTGCATATGGAATTAGTAGGATGCAGGATGCCATGAAACCCAATGCCTGCAGAATTTTTCTTGCAGATAACTGGGCCTTTGTTGCTAACATTTTGAAGTAGGTAGTTAGTTGTCTTTGTCTGGCATGAGATAAGCCATCTGGGCAGTTGTATTTAAGCTTGCACCCAGGAATATTATCTCTTGAGAGGGTACTAGTTTTGATTTCTTTTCATTGACTGTGTACCCTAGGTATGTTAGAAGTTTTTTCACAAACGCCAGATGCTGTAGAAGAATGTCCTTGTTCTCTGCTTGAATTAGACAGTCGTACAAGTTAAGGATATATTTGTATTCCTCTTTGTTTGCAGAATGCAATTACTGGTGCCAGGCACTTTGTAAAGACCCTGGGTACAGTGGATAAGCCAAAGGGCAGTGCAGAGAATTGGTAATGCATTGAGCCAGCCTCGAATCTGAGGTATCTTCTGCATATTTGTCTGATTGGGACATGCAGGTATGCCTCTTTTAGGTCTAAAGTTACAAGCCAAGCATTCTTGCCCAGCATGGGCAGTAGCTGCTGCAAAGTCAACATTTTGAATTTTGGTATATCCAGGAATGTATTCAGAATCGATAGGTCCAGTATTGGCCTCCAGGCCTTGTCCTTTCTGGGTACCAAGAACAGTCTTGAGTAAAATCCTTGTCCCTGCTCTTGCTCTGGCACTTGCTGAATGGCCCTCATGTCCATGAAGGATGAGACTTGTTTTTGTGCCTCTGCCCATTGATTTTTTTGGTAGATCTGGCCAGCCGTTTGTCTTTGGCAGGGTATGGAAATGGAACTTGTAGCCTTGTGACACGATATTTAAAACCCGCTTGTCCTGGGTTATAATGTGCCAGTTTTAAGAAAAAAGTGCTAATTTTCCCCCTAAGGGTGCTGCCAGGAAAATAAGTGCTTGGTGCAGGCAGGGGGAAGTCATTGAGACAGTTTCCTGTAAGGTTGTGATTTGTCTTCTCCCCTTTTGGAGGTAGAAGCACCCCATTGCTTTGACCTGCATGAACCTTGAGCCTGGGATCTGCCTCTAGGGTGTCTGGGTTTACCCCTTTGAGGTCTGTCTGACACTGGAAAGGACCAATTCTTTGTTGGCCAGTGTCTACTAAACCTAGGTGGCTGTACTTGTAAGAAATCTTTGACCGTTTGCATAGATTTAGTCTTGTCCTCCATTTTCTTTAACACCTCTTCTGCCTTAACACCAAACAAAGAATCATGCTGTAAAGGTGCATCTAATAATTTAACTTTAACATGATCAGGCAGATTTTGTTCCTTTAACCAAGCATGCCTTCTAATTACAGAACCAGTAACTGTGGCCCTGCAGGAGGCCTCTAAAGAATCAAAAAGTACAGTTTTGTACCTACCATAAATGTAGATGTCCGATAGGTATGCATCTGCAGTCATAACATATGGGTTGTCCTGCCTCAGGCAGCCCTTCGGTCGGCCGGATTCCAAAGTCTGGGTCTGGCCTCGGCTGATGTCGCACTTTCCCCGACGTCAGAGCTTCTGGGGTATAAAGGCAACAGCCGACACCATTTTCCTCAGTTTTTCTTGCCCCAGATGCCAGGTGCCCTCTAGGAAGGCTAAATTTGGATAAATGCTGAAAAGTTCCAAACATTTGCAAATTATATACATGTATAAACAAACAAATACACCATAATAGATTCCCCCAGCTAGCTGAAAGAGGGGTAAGCACCCTAGGAATACCACAGAGGAAAAGGAGGGTGGGTAATCCTGACTGCAGATGCATACCTATCAGACATCTACATTTATGGTAGGTACAAAACTGTACTATGTCCTTCAAGGATGCATCTGCAGTCATAACATATGGGTAGAATACCATAGCCAATCTGGGGGAGGGGGTACTAAGAGAAGGATGGTGTAGTTAAGATCCCCTGCAGTACTGCAGTTGCAAACCCTGCTCGGGATCTGGAGTATAAAGGTAGATTGTAATGCTTGGCAAATGTATGCATGGAGCTCCAAGTAGCAGCTTCTAAATTGTCCTTGGTAGCCACCCCTCGTAGGAAAGCTGTAGTGGTGGCTGTGGCCCTTGTGGAGTGAGGCCAGATATTTTCAGGAACTGTCTTTCCATGAAAGGAGTAACAAAAGCGAATGCAATTTCCTATCCATTTTGAAATTGTCTGTTTGGAAATTGCTCTTCCTTGCACCCCTGTTGCATATGCTACAAAAAGTTGGTCAGTTTTTCTGCTAGTTTTTGTTCTGTCCAAATAGTAGCATAGTTGTCTGTGTATATCCAAGGAGTGCAAACGTTTTTCCCCTTTGTTCTGTGGGTTAGGGAAGAACGTTGGCAAGTGAATAGCTTGGTTCAAGGATACCCTAGATACCACCTTTGGCATTAAAGTAGGATTGGTTCTTAGTGACACTCTATCCTGGTGAAAGATAAGAAAAGGCTGCACTGCCACTAATGCCTGTAACTCAGATACTCTTCTTGCTGAAGTGATTGCTAGAAGGAAAGCAGTTTTCCAAGATAAGAACTGTAGGTCTGCTGATGCTGCTGGTTCAAAGGGAGGTAGAGTCAGTTTTTCCAGCACAAAATTGAGATCCCATGCAGGTAGAGGGGGTCTTCTTGGAGGTTTAACATTTTTGATCCCTCTCAAAAATTGCCTGAGAAGAGGGTGTGAGAAGATAGGTGGATCCATATTGTATTCTGCTGAAATTGCTGAAGCATGAATCTTAATGGAAGAATAAGACAGGCCACTGTGGAACAATTCTGCTAAGTATTCAAGGATGTGCGCTAGGTTTGCCACTGTGACATCTGTGCCTTTTGATGTGCTCCAAATAAGAAATCTCTTCCATTTAGCTGAGTATGTCTTCCCTGTGGAAGGTCTGCGAGCCTCCAGGATAATGTCCTTCACCCTCTGAGATAAAACAGTTTGTTTGGGTTTTAAGGAATTTTCCAGGCAGTTAGCCATAATGTTTTCAAGTTGGGATGCAGGGTCTTGAAATTGTTCTGCGTTAGAAGAAGAGGCCATTGAGGAAGAGGCCATGAATTTGCCTGAGACATGCTTCTCAGTAGTGGGTACCAGAGTTGTCTTGGCCAGTCCGGAGCTATCAGTATCACTTTTGGCTGTTCCTCCCTGATCTTCAGTAGAACCTTGTACATCAATGGGAGAGGTGGAAAGGCATATACTGTTAGGGCATTCCAGCTGAAAGAGAGAGAGTCCACCCTCCATGCTTGTGGGTGGTATGTCCTTGAGCAGAATGTCTTCAGTTGGTGGTTGAGTGGGGAGGCGAACAGATCTATCTCTGGCATTCCCCATGTCTTTGTTATAAGTTTGAAGATGTCTGGGTGCAGCGTCCATTCGTGTGCATCCATGGTAGTTCTGCTTAAGCTGTCTGCTAGTGCATTTTCTTTTCCTGGTATGAATTTGGCCTGCAGCTGGATATTGAGATTCAGACATAGGTTCCACAGATTCATAGCCATCCGGCATAGGAGGGTAGGAATGTGTGCCTCCCTGTTTGTTTATGTACCACATGACCGTGGTGTTGTCTGTCCTTATTAACAGATGTCCTTGTTGGAGGAAGGGTCTGAATGCCTCGATTGCATGCCTCACTGCCAGCATTTCCTTTTGGTTTATGTGCATGCTTAGCTGCCCTTGAGGCCATAGGCCTTGGATACATTTGTCCTCCATGTGTGCTCCCCATCCTCGGTCTGAGGCGTCCGTGGTGATGGTTTGGCTTGTTTTTGGTTTGTTGAAAGGCAACCCTTTGTTGGACTGGCAGGCCTGAGCCCACCATAGGAATTCCTTTTGAAGGCATGGAATGATTGGTATCA
This sequence comes from Protopterus annectens, assembly GCF_019279795.1. Taxonomy (NCBI): domain Eukaryota; kingdom Metazoa; phylum Chordata; order Ceratodontiformes; family Protopteridae; genus Protopterus; species Protopterus annectens. Next base: position 110,198,241 of record NC_056744.1, read on the forward strand.
TGGTTTCTAGAATGTGACTGTGTTGAGACCATACATTCCTTAGGTACCATTGTAATTTCCTCATATGCAACCTGGCATGTGGGATTAAAATTATGCAGGATGCCATGTAACCCAGGGCCTGCAGGACTTTCCTTGCAGTAAGCCGAGTTTGTCTTGTCAGAATCATGAAGTAATTTGGAAGTTGTTTTTGTTTTTCTTCTGTGAGAAAAGCCATCTGGGTGATTGTGTCCAGATCCGCACCCAAAAAGGTTATCCTTTGGGATGGTACTAGTCTTGACTTTTGGATGTTGACTGTGTATCCCAAGGTCTGTAGCAGGTGTATGCCATAGGCCAAGCCCTTTAACAATTTTTGCTTGTTGTCCGCTTGTATTAGGCAGTCGTCCAGGTATGGATAAATTTGAATTCCCTGAAGTCTGCAGTGTGCAATTACTGATGTCAGGCATTTCGTGAATACTCTGGGCGCAGTAGATAAGCCAAAGGGCAATGCTGAGAATTGATAATGCTCTGATCCTGCAAGAAATCTGAGGTGCTTTCTGCAATCTGGTCGGATAGGGACGTGCAGGTATGCCTCCTTGTGATCTAGAGTCACCAGCCAAGACTCCTTGCCCAACATGGGAAGAAGTTGCTGTAGGGTCAGCATTTTGAATTTTGGCACAATGAGATAAGTGTTCAGTGCGGACAGGTCGAGTATAGGCCTCCATTGGTTTTCTTTTCTTGGCACAAGGAATAGTCTGGAGTAAAATCCTTGGCCTTGTTCTGTAGATGGTACCCTTTCTATAGCTTTCATCTGAAGTAACTTGCTGATTTGTCTTAAAGCCTCTGCCTTCTGGTTTGGTGGAAGGTTTGGCATTCCGCCTCTTTTTGGCAAAGTATGGAAGTGAAACCTATATCCTTTGTCTATTATTTGCAATGTCCATGTATCCTTTGTAATGCAATGCCAGTTTTTCGAGAATAAAGCCAGCTTTCTGCCCAAGGGTGCTTCCAGTTGATCCCTGGTAGGCGGAATCAGAGTCAAGTCATTGTGTCTGCCTGTAGTAGTGGTAGTAGTTGTAGCTGTTGCACTACTCCTCTGGTTGGCAGGCTGCCACTGACGGCCTCTGTAGGGGCCCTTGGATTGACCTCTGCCTCTAGGGCGCCTGTTTCTGCCTCTCTGTGCTCTGGAGGAATCTGGAAAGGACCAATTCTTTGTAGGCCAGTTTCTACTGAACCTCGGAGGTTGAACTTGCAGGAAATCTTTAACTGTTTGCACAGATTTTGATTTTTCTTCAACCTTCTTTAGAATCTCCTGTGCAGGGGAGCCAAATAAATGTGGTTTCTCCATTGGAGCATCGAGGAGTTTAGCCTTGACCTGGTCTAGCAAAGATTGCTCCTTCAGCCAGGCATGCCTATGAATTACTGCCCCAGTCATAGCTGATCTAAATGAAGCCTCCAGTGCATCATAGCCACATTTTAAGAAATGATTACTGACCTGTTGTGAGTTGTGTACCAAATCCTGAAGGGATTTACGGTCTAAGGGTTCAGGTGAAGAAAGTTTCTTATTTAGCTGATCTAACAAAAATTCTTGGTACTGTATCATATGGAATTGACAGTTTAATGCCCTGGCAGAAAGAGTAGCAGATGTATAAACCTTTTTTCCCCATCTCTCTAATGCTCTAGACTCTCTTTCAGAGGGTAGGGATTTTTGGCAGTAGGCTGCAACCCCTTTAGGGCCCTGAGAAATAGTTTCTGGGTCTGCAGCATGGGCTTTATACAGGTGGAAGTGAGAATCCGGGACCCTGTAATATCTGTCAGGTTTGGCGGGGGCCGGAGGAAGAGAATCCGGTGCAGTACTGACATCATTGTACACATCATCAATTACAGTTAGAACCGGAGGTATAGCTAAGGGCCTATGCTGGGGCAAATGCAAAAAGGTCCTTAATCTTTTTCTAGAATCGGAGAAATCCTGACCCTGCCATTGAAAGTGTTCTCTCATGGAGTGTAAAGTCTCCCCAAAGAAAAATTCTTCAGGGGGGGAGGCTGAAGGGATAGATTATTCTGTATCTGAATCCTCATAAGGCGAGTAGACCCCTTCCTGGTGGTCTGACAAATCAGATCCATCCGTGGAGTAATCTGAGGAGTGAGGTTGAGGGGTCAGCCCTGGGCCTTTTGTCTGGAGGAGGCTGGGAGGCCCTGCCTGGGTGAGGTTGGGAACCCCTAATTAAGGAGATAAGGTCCTCAGCAAGCCTGAGGATCTGAGAACTAGAGGAAGGCCTCTGGGATGTAGATTTGGCAGGCAAAGCTTTTGAAAGTTTGGCAGCTTTAGCCTTGGAGAAGGCCTTAATAGACATAGAAGCTGGGGGCCTAGCTGCCCCACGTGCAGGAGTAGAAATGTCCAAAGGTATGGTGTCGGACAAATCCTGAACACTAGCTTCGGTAGGGAGTTCTGAAGCCGACTCAGCCGGGGCCTCTCTGGCCTCAGTGGTCGGAGGTATGGTTTCGGTAGTAGGAATAGCCGTGGACTCGATTTCAGCCGAAACCGAGACACTCGCGGTAGGCCTAGCAGTGGTTTCAGCCGAAACCGTGGGCCGCGAGTGTCGGTCCTTTTCCTTGCGTTTTTTTACCATATGCGTAGTCGGAGTCTCCGACGGCATTTTATAAGCAAAATTGGTTCCAAAAAACTCCTCTGCAAACTCCGACTGACATCTAAGAGTCCGTCGGTTGAAGGAAGCACAGGCTAAACAAGCTGATACGTCGTGGTCTGGGCCTAAGCAAGGAAGGCAGTAAGAATGGAAATCCTTATGAGGTATTTGTTTCCCACAAGTTAAACAATTATTTACTTTGTCTGACATCGGCTGAGGCAAGAAAGAGTCCCCAACGGGGTACTTAGCTTTTTTCGAAGTCTTCGGTAGCTGAAATCTCTGGATCTGACTGACCGGCACTTGCGAACAGCTTCTGCTTCGGGCACCGCGCGGCAAGAAAAACTGAGGAAAATGGCGTCGGCTGCTGCCTTTATACCCCAGAAGCTCTGATGTCGGGGAAAGTGCGACATCAGCCGAGGCCAGACCCAGACTTTGGAATCCGGCCGACTGAAGGGCTGCCTGAGGCAGGACAACCCATATGTTATGACTGCAGATGCATCCTTGAAGGACATCCACATTGCAAATTATGCTTTCCAACTTGTTCAGCTGCATGCAATATATCCTGCATTTCCTTGTTTTCTGCACATTCAGAATTTAATAACATTTTCTGTTTAAGCAATGCCATGACATGTTGCTGATACTTGAGCATATGAAACTGACAGTTTAAGGCCCTTATAGCCAAGGTAGCAGATGTGTAAACATTTTTCCCCATCTATCAAGAGCCCTAGAATCCCTATCAGAAGGGGTAGGGTTTTTTTGCAGCGGAAGCCTTAACACCCTTAGGACTCTGAGAAATAGTTTCTGTGTCTGCAGCAGGGTTTTTTAAAAAGGAATTTATGTGAGTCAGGAACCCTGTAATATCGGTCAGGCTTAACAGGAGCTGGAGGTAAGGAGTCGGGGTAAGGCTTGACTCCGAAAACACATCATCTACAATGTGTAACACAGGAGGGATGGCTAGTGGCTTGTGCTGAGGTAATAACAGGAAATCCCTGAGCCTCTTTTTAGACTCTGAAAAATATTGGCTCTCCCAGTGGAAATGCTCCCTCATGGTATGTAAGGTTTTCCCAAAAGAGTAATCCTCAGGAGGAGAAGCTGAAGGTATGGATTATTCAGCATCAGAATCCTCATAGGGGGGAAAAGAATATTCCTGACTTGAAGAGGAATCAGAAGAAATGAAAACCTGATCAGAACATTCATAGTAGGTCTCTTGCCCAGGCCTCTTATCAGGAGGGGGATGGGAACACCTGATCAAGGTTATCAAGTCTTCGGCCATTTTGAGCATCTGTTTTTTGGGCATGGAGGCCTGTCCACGTGGCTCTTGAGGTTGCTTCTTTGCCTTTAAAGGTGCTTTAGTCTTAGCCTTTGAAGTCGGCTTAATGTATAGGTGTTTGGGTCTGAATACACCCTCAGAAGCCGGTGCCTGCTCAGCGGCTCCAGACCCATCTGAAGGATTAGCGTCCGAGGCTCCAATACTTTGAGCTTCCAGCGGCATGGCCGACTCCACGTGGGAGTCAGTAGCGGCCTGCGACTCTAAAGTAGCGGTCGTCAGAGGCTGCGAAAGTGCCTCACTGAGAACCAGCGAACCGGCGACTGGCTTAGGAGAAGCTTCGTGGTCGGTTTTGGGCCTCGGCTGTATTTTTCTTTTTTTTGTGAACTCCGGTAGTTGGATGGCTTTCAGACGACATTTCTGGATAATTAAATCTGTGTCCAAAGTAGTTTAAAGCAAAATCATTCCGACGCTTAATACTGCGTTGGTTAAATCTAGCACAAAACCGACAACCCAGAAAATTATGATCAGGGCCTAGGCAAGGAATACAGTAAGAATGAAAGTCCTTATGAGGTATTTGCTTCCCACAAGAAATACAATTATTAACTTTTTCTGACATCGGTTCTGGAGCAAGAAAAAAGTTTCCCCAATGGGGTACTTAGCTTTATAGACTACTTCGGATCTGAAATTTGAACTCAAAAATCTCAGGAGTTGGCCGACTGGCACTTGCGAACTGCTTCTGCTTCGGGCACCACGTGGCAAGAAAGACTGGAGAAAATGCCATCGGCTGCTTCTTTTATCCCCCTGATGACCTGACGTCAGGGAAGGGGCAACGACAGCCGATGTAGGACCCAAAACTTTGGAATTCAGGCCGACTGAGGGCAACCTGCCAGCAGGATTATCCAAATGTAATGACTGCAACAGTGAAACACGAAGAACATCTTCTGATGAGAGAAATGACAGAGGATACAATAAATAGAAATTCAGAGTTTAAAATTTTGACGGGTGATTTGAGTAAAGCATTTGATAAGATGCAATATGAAAATTTATGGGAGATTTTAAAAAAGTAAAAAATGTTTGTTTAAATTAAAATTAGTAATAAATGACTGGTTAAGTGGCATAAGACTGGGTTGTCCAGCAAGCAGTATATTAGTTGCATTAATTATAATGCAGTTGTTAATTAAATAAATTTACTTTAAGAGTAGCAGAATACATCACAAAAGAAGGAATTCAAGTACCAGTGATGTTTTCTTAACGCAGGTGATATAGTGTTAATTACTGAAAATAAGAGTGGATGGGGACATTAACAATTATACAGAGACCAGGGAAATCCATTGGATTATTAAGTTTAGGGCAGATATCACCCCAGGTCTCAATGGAAGGGTTCCCCTGCGACCTCTGCTGAAATCAAGAAGGTTATTGTCCAAAAGATGTTAAGAGGCTATGAAGAGTTTTTTACTTTGTGGCCAGTAGGGTCTTTTTGAACCTTTATATGCATAGATGCTCTGTCAATGTTTTGATAGTTGTTACTAAAACTTTTTCCCCCCCCCCCCCCCCCCATCTGTCACACATACTTTTGATTTATTTATTCCAATAATGGATATGAATATGAATGGCTCTGTTTTGAAATGCCGTACTGTTTTATGATGGTGTATAGGAATTTTATATATGACTTTTTTACATGATATTTTTAATGAGCCATGTACCTTTAAATAATGGACAGGATTTTGGCGCCATTTTGGCTTTTTAAACTGATGTTTACAGACAGTTTAGTTGTATAGGTCTGAAGAAGCTCATGCGAAAGCGCTCACCTCTTTTTATTAATAAACCTGCTTTTTACATACCTCGCCTGCACTTGGATTATTTACATCATTGGCTATTGGATTTAGGAGCTACTTGTGATTTAAATGAGACTGCAATCCACCATTGTTTTGCTCAGCGGTGTTTGTTTTTAACTATTTATCTTTGAGCTTGTTGTTCCGTTGAGCATTCACTCCACTGGTCCTCTTTATTCATTGCAGGTGATATAGTGTTAATTACTGAAAATAAGAGTGGATGGAGATATCTATTATGAAACTTAGTCAAGAACTAAAGGTTATTGGTCTACGTACAAAAATAAGAATAAAAGCAAAGGTTTAGGAAAAATAGAAAGGAATCAGTTTAGGAGAATAAATTGAGATTTTAGGCATAACATTTGGTAGCAATCAACATGGAACAACACAATGACAGAATATCATACAAAAATAAAAAATATATACATTTGTTTTGGAAAACATACAGGTTGGTCTATAGGGAAAAAAGTATATTTAATCAATTCTGTTTTATTAGGTAAAATAGCACATTTAGTGAATGTGTTTATGGCATTCATAAAATATGAGAAAGAATGATTGTCAATGGTATTTGCATTTATATGGGGAGCTAGATTTAATCTGGTTAAAAGAGGGGTATTATATGTTAAGAAACAAGGAGGATTAGGATTGAGTAATCCTAGTGTTTATGCAGCATCAATGTATTTATAGAAAGTGTTAACATGGTTAAGGGAAACTAATAAAGGACTGATGGTTGTAATAATGAAAAGAAAAGTATAAAGAAATTTGGGACAAGGTGAATAAAGTAAAAAGAGGAAATGTATACCCAAGTGAGGAAGTAAAAGAATATCAAGACAATTTTTTGTATGGAAAATAAGTAAATGTAACCCAGAAAACAGTAGAAGAGAATGATATTTCAGTACAATGAATAAGTATTATTGTGTATATCCATGGAAACATTTAGAGAAAAGAAAAATAACAGTAAGGATAGAAAGATTTTTGAATGTACAGACTTTCTCTGGAGATTAACAATGAGAAATTACCAGTAAAGGTGAATATTCCACATAAAAAGGTAGAAGAAAGAACTTGGCAATCATTGTGATAAAGTGGAAACCACAGGTGTGAAAAGGTATGGGAAAAATATGTGAAATGAAATTATAAAAGATTTAAAGGGAATAACGGCTATAAATAGGGATATGACAGAATGCGGTTGTTATGGTGATAAAAGGGAAATAAAGGAGTCAAGAATACAACAGAAAATGTTTTGTACAATATGAATTATTTGGAATGAAAGGTTAAATGAGATAAAATTCCATGGGAAATGGATATTGTCAAAAAACATTGAAGAAGATAGGATTTTGGTTAGGGAGAAAAGAGTGAGGGATTAATTAGGAATTTGAACAAAATAAAATGAATGTATATAAAAGTAAAAAATTGAAATGAGTTTATGAAAGCAAAAATGCAAATAATTCTAAATAATTTGTATATGATGCAAATAGTGTAAATATGAGATGGCTTTTAATCAAGAACTTCTACTCTTTTTGATAAATGCTGTGGCATCTTTTACATCCACCTAAACTATCACCTCATCTGAAGTATGACATTGATGAGTGCAGCAACCCCCATACTGCAATGCAGGTCAGCAATCAATCTACCTTTTGTGAGAATAGAACCCACAGCCTTCTGCACCAAAGGAGTGTGTGCAACTTGTTGTGCCACTAACACTGATATGATAACTTACATAAAGTCTGTTCTGAAGCCTAACTCCAATAATTTTCTACGTGCAGTTAAAGAAACTCAGTCCCTCCAGTTTAAGAAAAGCAGCCTTGACAGACTTTGCTTAACAGGAAATTGCAGCAAGTCAATTCATGCTATCGGTGGATAAAATGTCCTCTTAAATCTTCCTAGTACCTCAACGCACACCTCATACCAGGAATATTCAGTGGCTTCTGAGAACTGAATGGAATTAGTACAGAGACTCCTACAAATGCAGAATCCAATTTCTCATTAACAACAAATCAATTTCTGTGGTGGTCAGATGTTTCTTTAAAAAGGGTTCATATTATGTAATCGAACTTTTACAAGTTCGAATGCCATACGGTCGTCCATGCGGTCTCTGAGTTGGGAGCGGGGGGTGTGGGGTAGTGTTTTTTTTTTTTTTTTTTTTTTTTAAGATGTTTGAATTGTTGAAAGGAGCAGAGCAGTCTTCCAAGATAGGAACTGAAGGTCTGCAGAAAAAGCTGGTTCAAAGGGAGGTAGCGTTAGTTTTTCCAGAACAAAGTTGAGGTCCCATGTTGGTGTAGGAGCTCTTCTAGGTGGTCTAATGTTTTTTGCCCCTCTGGGGAACTGCCTTAGGAGAGGATTTGAAAATAAAGGTGGATTTGTGTCGTAGTGAGCTGAAATAGCTGATGCATGGATCTTAATTGAGGAGAAGGAAAGTCCTTTATGCAACATCTCAGCTAAATACTGCAGAATGAGGCATATGAGGCTGAGTTGTGTCTTGGCCTTTAGCTTGGTTCCAAGCAGAAAACCTTTTCCATTTGTCCGAGTAAGCCTTCCTGGTGCTTGGCCTCCTGGCTTCTAGAATAACATCCAGTACTGCTTCTGAAAGAGGTGCAGGTTGGATACTTAATTGATATGCCATGCAGCCAGGTTTAAGGTTTTGATCTGGCTGTGTAGAATCTGATTGTTCTGTTGCATGAGCAAATGAGGTATTTGAGGCAATATACATGGTGGACTGTGAGCCATATTCCTCAGTAGCGGGTACCAGTGCTGGAGTGGCCAGTCTGGGGCTATGAGAATCATTCGAGGTTTCTCCTTTTTGACCTTCAAAAGTACCTTTGTGAGAAGAGGTAATGGAGGAAAGGCATATGTTGTCAGGTTTTTCCAACTGAAGGAGAGATCGTCCACTTTCCAAGCTTGATGGTGGAATGTCCTTGTACAACATTTCGTCAGCTGGTAGTTTTGAGGACTGGCAAACAGGTCTATATTTGGTAGGCCCCATCTTTGAGTCATCATTGTAAATATTTGTGGGTCTAGCTTCCAATCATGGGGATCTTTGATGTTTCTGCTTAGGTCGTCTGCCAATGTGTTTTTCTGTCCTGGCAGGAATTGAGCTTGTAACTGGACTTGGTAGGCCAGAGCTGTGTTTCATAAGATTATTGCTTGCCTGCAAAGAGGGCAGGAATGTGTGCCCCCTTGTTTATGTACCACATTACTGTAGTGTTGTCCGTCTTTATTGCAAGTTGTCCTGGCTGTAGTAGATCCTTGAAGGCTGTCAGAGCTTTCTGTACAGCTAGCATCTCTTTTTGGTTTATGTGCAGTTTTCTTTGTTCTGCAGTCCATAGGCCTTGAATGCATTGCCCCTGCCATGTGTGCCCCCCAGGCATAGTCTGAAGCATCTGTTGTGATAGTTTGCCTGGGTGGGGGCAAGGTGAAAGGCTGACCCTTGTTGAGGTGACAAGCCTATGCCCACCATAGAAATTCCGGTTGAAGGCAGGGAATGAGAGATATCACTGTGCCCAAGCTGTGGCTGTGTTGAAACCATACGCTTTTTAGGTACCACTGTAATTTCCACATATGCAGTTTTGCAAATGGTATCAGAATGCAAGATGCCATGAAGCCCAAAGCATGCGGAATTTTTCTTGCAGTTAATTCGGTCTTTATTGCCATTGTCTTGAAATATTAAGTCAGTTGTAATTGCTTGTCTGGTGTAAGATAAGCCTTCTGGGCCGTTGTGTCCAAGCTGGCACCCAGGAATGTCATTTTTTGTGAGGGTACTAGTTTTGACTTCTTTTCGTTTACTGTGTACCCCAGACAATTTAGTAGATGCTTCACAAAAGCCAGATGTTGTAGGAGAATGTCTTTTCTTTCTGCTTGGATGAGGCAGTCGTCCAGGTATGGATATATTCGAATTCCTCTTTGTCTGCAGTATGCAATTACTGGTGCCAGGCATTTTGTGAATACTCTGGGTGCAGTAGATAAGCCAAAGGGCAGTGCAGAGAATTGATAATGGGTTGAACCTGCAATGAAATGGAGGTATCTTCTGCAACTTTGTCTGATAGGGACATGCAGGTATGCCTCCTTGAGGTCCAACATTACCAGCCATGCTTCCTTGCCCAACATGGGAAGTAGCTGCTGTAGTGTTAGCATCTTGAATTTGGGAACTTGTAGGTACGTGTTTAAAATTGAAAGGTCCAGAATTGGTCTCCAAGCATTTTCTTTTCTGGGTACTAGAAAGAGTCTTGAGTAAAATCCTTGGCCTTGCTCTTGAATTGGTACCCTTTGAATGGCCCTCATGGTCATGAGAGCTGTAATTTGTTTTTGAGCCTCTGCCCTTTGATTTTGTGGTAGGTTTGGCATTCCTCTTTTTATTGGCAAGGTGTGAAAGTGGAATCTGTATCCTCGTAAAATTATGTCTAGGACCCATTTGTCCCTTGTGACCATGTTCCAGTTGTCTGCAAATAGTGCTAGTATTCCCCCCAGGGGGGCTGACAAAAGAGCTTTGTTTGGCCAGCTGAGGTGCAAGTCATTGAGTTTGCCTTCTGGTGGATTGAGACCTGTCTTCTCCTCCCTTCTGGGTTAGAGTGCCCCATTGGTGAGGTTTATACTGAGCTTGTGGTTGTCCTCTGCCCCTTGGGTGCCTGTATTTACCCCTCTGAGGCCTGTCAGTGGCTGGAAAGGACCAATTTTTTGTTGGCCAGTTTCTGCTGAAGCGAGGGGGTTGTACATGTAGGAAATCTTTAACTGTCTGCATTGATTTTGCCTTGTCTTCCATTTTCTTTAAAACTTCTTCTGCTTTAACACCAAAAAGAAAGTACAGTTTTGTACCTACCATAAATGTAGATGTCCGAATTGGATAGCATCTGCAGTCATAACAACTGGGTTGTCCTGTCGTCAGGCAGCCCTTCAGTCGGCCGGATTCCAAAGTCCGGGTCCGGCTTCGGCTGATGTCGCACTTCACCCGACGTCATCTCTGTTGGTCTTCGGGTATATAAGCATCAGCCGACGCCATTTTCTTCAGTGTTTCTTGCCCCAGATGCCAGAAGCCCTCTAGAAGGCTAAAAATTTTGGATAGATGCCAATGCTTCCAAAAGATAGAGGTAAACAAAAATAAGCATGTATGTACATAAATACAAACAAATACACCATGAAAGAAGTCCCCCCACTAGCTAGCTATTTGAAGGGTAAACACCCTAGGAGTACCACAGAGGGGAAGGAGGAGGGTAATCCTGACTGCAGATGCTATCCAATTCGGACATCTACATTTATGGTAGGTACAAAACTGTACTATGTCCTTCATGGATGCATCTGCAGTCATAACAACTGGGTAGAATACCATAGCCAACTCGGGGAGGAGGATAAAGGTAGATTATGGTGTGTTTAGGATCCCTTGCAGAACAGCAGTGGCAAACCCTGCTCGGGATCTGGAATATAGAGGTAAATTATAATGCTTGGCAAATGTATGCACGGAGGTCCAAGTAGCCGCCTCAATAATGTCTTTGGTAGCCACTCCTCGTAAGAAGGCTGTGGTAGTGGCTGTTGCCCTTGTAGAATGAGGTCTTATGTTCTGTGGAATTTGCTTTCCATGGAAGGAGTAACAGAATCGTATGCAATTTCCTATCCATTTGGAGATTGTCTGTTTGGAAATAGCTTTTCCTTCCCTTCCTGTTGCATAGGCTACGAAAAGTTGGTCAGTCTTTCTGCTATTTTTGTTCTGTCCAAGTAGTAGCGTAGCTGTCTATGTACATCCAAGGTATGCAGTATTCTTTCCCTCTGTTTTGTGGGTTGGGAAAGAAGGTAGGTAGGTGGATTGCCTGGTTTAAGGACACTCTGGATACCACCTTAGGCATAAATGTAGGATTAGTCCTCATGGACACTCTATCTTGGTGGAAGATTAGAAAGGGTTGCACTGCCATTAAGGCCTGTAGTTCTGAAACCCTCCTTGCTGAAGTAATTGCCAGTAGGAAAGCAGTTTTCCATGACAGGTGTTGCAGATCTGCTGTTGCTGCTGGTTCAAAAGGTGATAGAGTCAATTTTTCTAGCACAAAGTTCAAGTCCCAGGCTGGTAATGGTGGTTTCCTTGGAGGTTTTACATTCTTGATTCCTCTGAGGAACTGCCTGAGCAAAGGGTGTGAAAAAACAGGTGGATCAAAGCTGTATTCTGCTGAAATAGCTGATGCATGAATCTTGATGGAGGAATAGGACAGGCCTGAATGAAGTAGTTCGCCAGATACTCCAGAATGTTGGGCATATCTATGTTTGATACATCTTTACCTCTTTCTGAGCTCCAAATGACAAACCTTTTCCATTTCCCAGCATAGTTTCTTCTTGTTGAAGGTCTGCGTGCTTCAAGAATAATGTCTTTAACTCTTTGTGAAAGCTGTGGATTAGCAGCTGCTATGTGATGTTCCATGCAGTCAGTTGCAACGTTTTTAGGTTTGGATGCATGGTGCTGTAGTTGTTCTGAGTTAGCATCAAAGGCATCAGGGTATTGGCCACATATTGTTCGAGACATGCTCCTCAGCAGTGGGTACCAATGTTGTCTTGGCCAGTTTGGAGCTATCAGGATTATCCTTGGACGTTCCTCCTTGATTTTTAGTAATACTTTGTGTATCAAGGGAAGAGGTGGGAATGCATATGCTGTTAGTCCTTTCCAGCTGAAGGAGAGCGAGTCCACTTTCCATGCTAGTGGGTGGAATGTCCTTGTGCAGAATTTTTGAGCTGGTGATTGAGAGGTGATGCGAATAGATCTATCTGAGGCATTCCCCATTTCTTCGAGATGGTCTTGAAGATGTCCGGTGTAGCTGCCATTCGTGGACATCCGATGTAGTCCTGCTTAACATATCTGCTAGAGAGTTTTCTTTTCCTGGTACAAATATTGCCTGTAACTGGATGTTGTAGCTGAGTGCCAGGGTCCACAGCTCCAAAGTCATTCTGCATAGGGGTAGGAATGAGTGCCTCCCTGTTTGTTGATGTACCACATGACTGTGGTGTTGTCTGTCCTTATCATCAACTGGCCTTCCTTGAGAAATGGTCTGAACTTTTGGATTGCCAGTTTTACTGCCAGCATTTCTTTTAGGTTGATGTGCAGGTGAAGTTGGTCCTGTGTCCACAATCCTTGCACGCATTTGTCCAGCATATGTGCCCCCATCCCAGGTCTGAAGCATCTGTTGTGATGGTCTGGCTTGCTTGACCTTGCGAAAGGGCAGGCCTGGGTTTGACTGGCATCGTGAGCCCACCATAGGAACTCCTGTTTTAAGCATGGTATTAGTGGAATTTCCGTTTCTAGGCTGTGTCTGTGTTGGGACCATAAATTCTTTAGGTACCACTGAAGCTTTCTCATATGTAGTCTGGCAAATGGAACCAAGATTATGCATGATGCCATGAAACCCAAGGCCTGCAGTACCTTTCTTGCTGTTAACTTGTTCAGATTTGTTAGTGCCAAGAAGTAAAGAGGGAGTTCTTTTTGTTTTTCTGTAGTTAGGAATGCCATTTGCCTTACTGTGTCCAATTCCGCTCCCAGGAAAGTCCTTGTCTGGGATGGTATCAGCCTTGACTTTTGTAAATTGACTGTGTATCCCAGTGCCTGAAGCAAGTAAATGACCCTTTGTAAATCTGTTGTCAGCTTGCTTTTGTTGTCCCCTTGTATCAGACAGTCGTCCAGGTATGGATAAATTTGAATTCCCTGTAGTGTGCAATGGGCGATTTCTGATGCCAGGCATTTTGTGAATACTCTGGGCGCAGTAGACAAGCCAAAGGGCAATGCTGAGAATTGATAGTGCTCTGATCCTGCAAGAAATCTGAGGTATCTTCTGCAGATAGGTCGAATGGGGACGTGCAGGTATGCCTCCTTGAGATCTAGAGTTACCAGCCAACACTCCTTGCCCAGCATGGGAAGAAGTTGCTGTAGGGTCAGCATTTTGAATTTTGGGACAATGATGCAAGTATTTAGGGTAGACAGGTCTAGAATTGGTCTCCAACTTTTTTCCTTTCTTGGAACTAGGAATAGCCTGGAGTAGAACCCTTTCCTTGCTCTGCTGTTGGCACTTTTCCACAGCTCTCATGTTTGCTAATTCCATTATCTGTTGTAGAGCCTCTGTTTTTTGATTTGGAGGTAGGTTTGGCATTCCTCTTTTGACTGGTAAAGTGTGGAAGTGGAACCGGTAACCTTGATCTATGGTTCGTAAAATCCACTTGTCCTTTGTTATGTGGTGCCAGTTTTTTGAAAATAAGGTTAGCTTTCCGCCTAGAGGAGCTGCTATTTGTTCCCTGGTAGGCGGGTTTAGGTTTAAGTCACTGTGGCTGTGTTGATGTAGAGGCAGGTGTTGATTCTGTGCCTCTGTTACCCTGCCACTGTCGTCCTCTGTAGGCACCTCCTCTGGATTGGTTTCTGCCTCTGGAACGTCTATTCCTGCCCCTTTGAGGTCTTGTGGAGTCAGGAAAGGACCAATTTTTGGCAGGCCAGTTCCTGCTAAACCTTGGGGGTTGAACCTGCAAGAATTCTTTAACTGTCTGGACTGATTTTGCCTTTTCTTCCATTTTCTTCATAACCTGCTGGGCAGGTGTACCAAACAAACTAGATTTATCCATAGGAGCATCAAGCAATTTAGATTTAACATGATCCGGTAAAGCTTGCCATGCATGCCTTCTAATTACTGTGCCAGTCATGGCTGATCTAAATGAAGCCTCCAGTGCATCATAGCCACATTTTAAAGAATGGTTACTAACCTGCTGTATGTTATTTACCATTTCTAATACAGAATTCTTATCAAGAGATTCATCAGTGGTTAGCTTTTTAGTTAACTGATCAAGCATAAACTCTTGGTATTGTATCATGTGAAACTGACAATTTAAAGCTCTAGCTGAAAGAGTGGCTGAAGTGTAAACTTTTTTACCCCATCTGTCTAATGACCTTGCTTCCCTTTCAGAAGGAACAGGGTTTTAGCTATAGTCGCTACTGCCTTGGGACCCTGGGATATAGTTTCGGGTCTGCAAGAGGGGCCTTGTAAAGGTGGTGATGAGTATCTGGCACCCTGTAAAATCTGTCTGGTTTGGCAGGGGCTGGGGTAAAGAATCTGGAGCTGAGCAGGCATCATTGAAAGCATCATCCACCACAGAGAGAACAGGAGGGATAGCTAAGGGCCTGTGCTGTGGTAGGTGCAAAAGGTCCTAAGTCTTTCCTGGAGTCTGAAAAATCCTGTTGCTGCCATTGGAACTGTTCTCGCATGGCATGCAAGGTTTCCCCAAAGGAGAATTCTTCTGGAGGGAAGCAGCTGGAATGGATTCTTCAGCATCCGAATCTTCAAAATTGGAGAAAGGAGCCTCTGGCTGGTCAGTTATGTCTGATTCATCAGCAGAATCATCAGAGGACACTGGCTCAGGGGCTCTGTCCTAGGTCTCTTTCTGGGGGCTGAGAGGCCCTGTCTGGGTGAGATTGAGATCCTCTAATTAATGAAATTAAATCTTCTGCCAAGGTAAGCATTTGAGAACTGGCAGAGGGCCTGGTGGAAGGGGTTTAACAGGCACTGTTTTAGTAGTCTTGGCTGCTTTAGCCCTGGCGAAGGCCTTAATGGACATGGCTGCTGGAGGCCTAGCAGCACCACGTGCTGGGGTAGAGACATCCAAGGGAATGGTGTCTGATAAGTCAGTGGTAAGCACCGTAGTGGTTAAAATTTCTGAGGCCGATTCAAGAGTGTTAGCAGGGACCTCAGTTGTAGTGATAGTTTCAGGTGTAGTTTGATCAGTTTTCTCGGTTTCGGCCGAAACCGAGACACTCGCTTGATTTGCTTAACCATGGTTTCGGCCGAAACCGCGGACCGCGAGTGTCGGTCTTTTTCTTTGCGTTTTTTGGCAGAATGCGAAGTCGGAGGGTCCGACGGCATAATGTACGCAAAGTCAGAACCGAAAAACTGTTCTGCAAACTCTGACCGACGTCTAAGCGTTCGTCGGTTGAAAGAAGCACAGGACGAACAAGCTGCTACGTCGTGGGCTGGGCCTAAACAGGGCAGGCAGTAAGAGTGGAAATCTTTATGAGGTATTTGTTTCCCACAGGTTAAACAATTATTAACTTTTTCTGACATCGGCTGAGGCAAGAAAGAGTCCCCAACGGGGTACTTAGCTTTAGAAGTCTTCGAAGTAGTATTCGGTAGAAGTAATCTCTGGATCCGACCGACCGGCACTTGCGAACAGCTTCTGCTTCGGGCGCCACGCGGCAAGAAAGACTGAAGAAAATGGCGTCGGCTGATGCTTATATACCCGAAGACCAACAGAGATGACGTCGGGTGAAGTGCGACATCAGCCGAAGCCGGACCCGGACTTTGGAATCCGGCCGACTGAAGGGCTGCCTGACGACAGGACAACCCAGTTGTTATGACTGCAGATGCATCCATGAAGGACATCATCCTGTTGTAAGGGAGCATCTAGTAGTTTTGCTTTAACATGATCAAACAGACTTTGTTCCTTTAACCAGGCATGCCTACGTATAACTGGTCCAGTGGCAGCTGCTCTGCAGGAGGCCTCTAAAGAATCAAACAAACATTGTAAGGTATGTTTGCCCACCTGCTCGGTGGCGTGCAACAAATCCTGTACTTCTTTCAATTCAGATTGTTGAGGGAGGGTGGTTATCTTTTGTTTTAACTGAGAGAACAGAAATTGCTGATACTTAAGCATATGGAATTGACAGTTTAGTGCTCTCATAGCTAAAGGGGCAGAGGTGTAAACCTTTCCCCCCCCCATCTGTCTAGTGCTCTTGAATCCCTTTCAGAAGGCACTGGATTTTTAGCCATGGAAGCCTTAGCCCCCTTGGGAAACTGGGAGATAGTCTCTGGGTCAGCTATTGGGCTTTTGTAAAGGAATTTGTGGGAATCAGGTACTCTGTAGTATCTGTCAGGCTTGGCCGGGGCAGGAGGTAGAGAGTCAGGGTTGAAACTGGATTCTAAATAGACATCATCCACAATGTCCAAAACAGGAGGGATGGCTAGGGGTCTGTGTTGGGGGAGTAAAAGAAACTCTCTGAGCCTTTTCTTGGAATCACAGTAATCCTGACCTTCCCATTGAAAATGTTCCCTCATGGTGTCTAAAGTTTCCCCAAAAGAGTAATCTTCTGGAGGGGAAGCTGAGGTAATAGAGTCCTCAGCATCAGAATCTTCATAAGGAGAGAAGGAATAGTCTTGGTCCTCAGAGGAATCCGAAGAAATAGACAGTTGTTCAGAGGAAGCAGAATCCTCCTCTTGTCTAGGCCTTTTGTCAGGGGGAGGCTGGGAACCCCTGATAAGAGAAATGAAATCTTCAGCCATCTTGAGCATGTTTCTTAGGCATAGGGCCTTGAACAGGAGACTGAAGTGAAGCCTTTTTTGATTTAGAAGGAGTCGACTTGGAAAACGTTTTGACTGTAAGAGTTGTCAGTCTGAAAACGCCTTCAGAAACCGATGGTGTTTCAGAAGCACCGACGTCCTTGGAAAGTAAATCGTCGGAAGGGCCTGAAGTAAAAGGCTGCGTCAGCCTAGTAAATTCCGTCAAAATATCTGTAGCGGTCTCAGGTTCCAGAACTGCGGTAGTCAGAGGCTGCGTCGGAGCCTCACTGATAACCGGAGAACCGGAGACCGGATCAACCGAGGCCACGGAAGTGGGCTTAGGCCTGGGCTGTCAGTCCTTGTCCCTACACTTTTTGTGCACGCTGGTAGTCGGTAGCTCTGACGGCATGATATAATTAAATTTTCTACCAAAAAAGTGTTGTTCGAAATCAAATCATCTTTTAATAGTACGTTTATTAAATCTAGCACAAAAACGACAAGAAGTGACGTCGTGATCAGGGCCTAGGCAAGGTATGCAGTAAGAATGAAAATCCTTATGAGGTATTTGCTTCCCACAAGAAATACAATTGTTAACTTTTTCTGACATCTGTCGGAGGCAAGAAAAGTTTCCCCAATGGGGTACTTAGCTTTATAGAAGACTTTGGTCTGAAATTCGAATTCGAAAATCTCAGGAGTCGGCCGACTGGCACTTGCAAACTGCTTCTGCTTCGGGCACTGCGCGGCAAGAAAGACTCGAGAAAATGGCGCCGGTTGCAATATATATACCCCTGGCACACTGACGTCAGGGATGAGGCAACAGCAACCGACGTCGGACCAAGACTTTGGAAATCCGGTCGACTGCGGGACCGCCTGACGACAGGATAACCCAAGTGAGATGACTGCAGCAGGGTAACACGATGAACATCTGCACTCTCTAGAAGCACTTCTCACCCTGGAAAAGCACTTCTCACCCTGGAAAATGTTGATGTCTGTGCAGTCACTGATGCATGGTTCAAAGCCGCAGAGAGCACCCCAGCATTCCACATGCTCAGACCTCATAATGAGTGTGAAAAAAATCAAAGGCAGAAGTGTATCTATCTTCATTAAGGGCAAATACAACAAGACTGGCTAAACAGTATGACTCTCTTGAGTTATTCCATGTCCAACTGTAAGTAACTCCCCCCCTTCAACATCATTGTTAGCTGCAGTTCCTCCATCATGAAACAGAAACACACTGCCTACCTGGACTTAATAAAGTCACTTACTATACAACCAAACACCTTGACCATGGGGGATTTCAACTATCCTTCCGTAGATCGGGTGACATACGAGCAGATATGCTCACCCCTAGGATCATGGACTTAGTCAATACAAAAGCTCTGGAACAGACTGTCTGCACCCTCACAAGGGACGCAAATGTCCCAGACTTGGTACCCACCAACATGGAGGGGGTTATTGCACTACCCCCAGTGTGTTGGCCCTCCCTGGTAAAGTCTGATCATAAATCAGTCTCGTTTGAAGTAATGACCGGACCTGACCCCCACCCCACTGGCAGCAGCTAAAATAATGAAAAATTTCTGCAAAGTAAACTAGAGCCTACTAAGTGATGGTATAAATAGTTTTGAACACCCTGCTAACACAGCCAAAGATGACTCCTATGCAGAGGTGTACAATGCCCTGTATAAACACATACAACTGTATAAAGTCAACTGTACCTGAATGGATCAAAACCAGGTCCTCATGAAAAAAAGAAAAAGCCACCCTGGTGGTCCTAAGTAAAAATAGATTACACAAGAGGAAGAAACGGATGACCAAGAACTAGAGGGAACTTGACTCAGCAGAGGAAGAACACCCTCCACTGCTTGAAAAAGCAAATCAGATATCTTCTAAAATCCTCTAAAGCTAATTACGAAGTTAAATTAGCATCCCTAGCTAAGGATAATCATAAGGCATTCTTCTTTATCTACATCCAAAAAGGGAAGGCCCAGCTTTGTGCTGGACTAGTAGTGGATGGTATCACTCATACTGAACTTAAATTGCCAACCTGGTAGTGGACAGATTTACTGCATACCACCACCCTATCCCCACCTGTCATACTACAAAGCATACTGGCCATGAGTCCTCTACTTAGCATCTCCAAACAGCAGGTCATAATCATACTCTCCAAGGCCAAAATCATGGCCTCTATGCGAGAAAATAACATCCCAGGCTGCTTACTAAACAGCCTAAAACAGGACCGTGCAGAAACACTTTGCACTCTCTAACCACAGCCTCAGCACTGGCTTAGTTCCAGCACAGTGGAAAACAGCAAAAGTAATTCCCTTGCACAAAGGGGGTCTTGTCAACCAACCCTGGGAACTACAGACCCATAATCCGAACTAACCTTATCTGCAAATCCATGAAGAGAATCATCATGGATCTTGACAAAGACAAAGGCGACCTTAAAACTCTCAAACCGACCAATTTTTTTTTTTTTTTAAGGGTAGATCATGTTTATTAAACCTGGTGGACTTCTTTGAGAATATCACCAAAGCCATGGATGAAGGCAAAAAATGTGCTATTGAGATAACAGTGACACTGCGCAGGAGGGGATGCCAGTGTTGGTGCGGCCAGTCTGGAGCAATCAAAATCATCCTTGGTTTGTCCTGTTTGACTTTTAGTAGTACTTTGGAGGGCAGATGCAGCGGGGGGAAGGCATAGACTGACAGGTTTTTCCATCTGAAGGACAGAGCATCCACTTTCCAGGCTTGTTTTTGGGGAGTCTTTGTGCAAAATTTGTCCAATTGGTAGTTCTGTGAGGAGGCAAACTGGTCTACAGCTGGGCTCCCCCATTCGCTTGTCAACATGCTGAAAATCCTTGGTTTCAGTTTCCACTCATGTGGGTCCATGAGGTTTCTGCTTAGTCCATCTGCCAGTGTATTTAATTTTCCTGGCAGGAATTGAGCTTGTAGGTGCACTTGGTAGCTCAAGGATGTGTTCCACAATGCCATGGCTAGTCTGCTAGTCTGCAGAGGGAGTAATAATGTGTACTCCCCTGCTCGTTTATGTACCACATAACTGTGGTGTTGTCCGTCTTTACCATTAGATGTCCTGGATACAAACAATGATGATCTTCTTTTGCCTTTTCCTGGTTAGGGGTCGCCACAGCAGAACTCCGGTCCGCCAGTGATTGGCAGTAGATTTGTACAGTGCCAAGATGCCAGATGCCCAACCTTCAATGAAGGCACGCCCATTCACGCATGTCTTTCGAATGCCACTCGACCGCGGGGAGGACATGCAGACTCCACACAGAAGGCACTCCAACCAAGAATCCAACAGGAGAACCTCTTGCTGTGAGGCGACAATGCTAACGCTGCACCATCGCAGCTTAAAAAAAATTTAATGACTGCAACAGTGAAACACTAAGAACATCAGTACATACCACCTATCTTGACTCAGTCAAGGCTTTTGACAAAATGACCCACTCTGGTATCATTCAGAAACTCTTGCAGCTGGGGATTAATTGGCTCACCGACAGAACACAAAGTCAAAGTTGGGGATTCCACCTCTACCAGTAGACCAGTTACCTGTGGTGTACCACAAGGATCTGTGCTGGGCCCTCTACTGTTTGGGATCTATTTTTTGGAAGTCCAGGTGAAATTAGATGGCCTGTGACTTACCAAGTTCACGGACTACTGCAAACTGGGTGCAATCACTTGAGTCCCCCAACGATGTTAACATATTACAAAAGGGGCTGAGAGACAAACAAGTGGAGCCAAAGCCATGGTCTCAAACTAAATGCAAAATAGTGCATTATTATCCCTTTTGGTAAAGGAGATATCCCTGCACATTACAATATAGGCAGTACCCCCCCCCCCCCCGCGCAAGCTGAAATCAAGTGGTGCGAGACTTAAGAACACAAGTTGACAGCAACGTAAACTTTGATCACCATGTGTCCGCAGTGGTAAGGAAAGCTTTCTGCATTGAACACCTCATAAGTAAAGATATCATATCCAGGACTAAAGAAGTTACAAGTCCTCTGTACTCGACCCTCATCAGACCATTAATAAATAGAGTATAATGCTTCCCTTCTATATGTACCTCACAAGACACCTGCAGCAGCTGGACAGACTACAGAGGTTTCTCACCAAAAAAATACAGGGCCTTCAAAACATGACCTATGTGAACAGACTGAAAGCCTTGTCATTGCACTCTGTATTTTATAGGCTGCAGAGAGGTGACTTGTGCATGGCCTACAGAACAGTCTCTGACCCTGCCCAAATGGAAATGCTACATATCCGCAAGTCAAATGGGGCAAGATTCACTTGCTCCAGGGATCTTAACCTAGCCTATGACATTAGCAGAACATACTGGAGAGAGAAAGAGAGAGATGTCTCCCAGAGATTGCTGCTCCTCTGGAATAAACTCCCAATTCATGTGAAGCAAAGCTTCTCAACGAGTTTACTTACATGTAACTTGGACAATTGGATGGGAGACCATAAATTCACCCCGGGAGTGCCACCATGTTTATCATGGACAGGAACAGTCTGTACTGATTGATTCAAGCTGCAAATGTAAACCGTCTAACATACCCATATCCCCTAATTAACCATAACATGGCTAAGCTTGTAAAGGCTCTACAGCCATTAGCCTAGTAACCCTCCTATGATCAAAGAAAGAAACAGACAAGGGATACACCAACAACACTCTTTCAAGCACATCAACCTGAAGAAAAAGTAAAAGAAATTAGGGGAGCTCATTCCTCCTTATACCATGCCTCTGTGGAAGACCATTCTGCAACCAGGTGATGAGCTGGCCCTTTGGCAATTTGGTCACCATCTTCCAACTAAAGGTTTAAGATTCAACTTCTGACATGGACTTCTCTGCTGAAGAAGATAATGAAGGGCCACTTACAATTACGCACCTAAGATATACAAACTATTATTTGGTAAATTTACAGAAATGACAGAATTTTTAACCAAAAAAATGAAAACACAACTGCTTCTGTAGTCTGTTTCACTGTGAAAGCAGGTTCACAAGTCCAAAGTCTGTTACATGCATAAAGTTGTAAAGTGTCATACAATATTCGGTTCTGGTGTTACACAACAGCAAATAATATCTTATGCTACTGCTTTTTATTCAACAATCTGCTTTTAAAATAGTGAACTCTACATGTTAACAAGCTTACCAGTTACACAAAATATGTGGGAAAGAATCCATTCATCTTTCATGGAGATTTAGGTCATCCTTGAATTGACATTTTATAAAAAGCATTTTGCAGCATAACTCTAATTTAGGAACATCACCCAATGTATACAAGCCTTATTTTCCAGTGCAGTCCATTAGACAGTTGTAACAAACTTAGAACCATATAACAGTTAGAGACACAGTGCAGGAGAAGGTATAGGTGTATGCTTCTCTCCATTAAACATTTCCTTCCAATATTACCCATGTAAACAGATCAGCTTTCAGGCATGCAGGTCAGAAACAGCACAGAAAACCTTCAACATAAGAATCTCAGGTGCTATGCAAGTTTAAGTCATGCAGTGTCTTAACTGTGACTGGAGACTAAAACAAGGTACTAGATAAACAGCTTCATTTTTTATTAATTTATTTGCACTATCATTTTTGTTAAGTGTAGTTTAAGCAACCTTTTCCAAAGGTGAAAAAGTGGTTAGATAATAAAAGCAAGAACCATGCTTTGCAGAAGACTTCAGCAGTGGCCAGTGTCAGACACCAAAATATTTACAATGTGCAATCTCTACACTGGATACCATCATACAGTTTGTGTACAATGACTTTACCAATCGTGTTCATCCAAGCCATACTTAAACCTCTGCAATTCTACAACTAAAATGTCAACCATTAAAAAGTCAACTGGAAAGTGCTGAAGCCTTGCAAACAGGTTCAAAAACTGGACAGAAAACTGCTGAAGAGAAATTTGTATGGTGCAGTAAAGATTAAAAACTTACTAACTACACATCAGCATATCTCAAAACCTGGCAACTTGACCATCAGCACTGAAAATGAAAAAGAAGATTTAGTTGATTTGTCTCCTGTGAACATACATGGTTACCTACTGTCTTCACTCAAACACAGAAAAAAGGTTGCCTGCTTTGTAAAGCTCCAAGCACTGTTCATGGACTACATGAGATGCCCAAGATTTCAAACATCATTTTCCCCTCAAACAAATGCTAGTTCTAAAGGGCTCAGCACACAATTTGGACAAATTTCTTTTAAATAAACATGCTAGCTTAAGAAAATACATTTTTACTGTTAAAGTGTCAATGCAGCAACAAAAACAAGATCTTCAAATGAGAAGACAGCAGAATAAGAGGAAAGAAGCTGTTGACAGAAAAAAAAAGTGTCATGTGTTTCATAACGTATTTAATACAGAACCATATTTTATCAGGGTACAAACAATAGCACTAAATCTTTGAAAGTGTCTCAGACAACAGTACATTACTTCCAGCAATCAGCACTCCAGCAAACTGATTTTCAAACATTCTACCTGGGACTGTGCTCTCTTCTCTCTCAAGAAATATTACAAACCAAACTCCTGTCAATTAATGACAGGCAATGCTCCATCTGGGGAGGTTTCCTACGACAAATGACTAAAATATAAAATGACCCTTCCAATTCATTCCACGTCAACACATTGTTAACTAAACACGTCTGAGCCAAGAAAATTCATTAAAGAAATCCTGAAAACTTGGCACATTTTGGCAGTACAGTATTAAATTCTATTAAACTGTAATTTTACAGTCTAACAAACATTTAAGACCATGTTAAAGTTGAGCACCAGTAAACAATCCTTCAACTCCAACATGCATCTCACCTCGGCATTACCACCCAGAAATTCCATCTCCTAATAAACATACATAATCCCACAGTTGCATAAGGAATGTTAATGCAAAGTTAAACGATGAAGCAAAAAATTTACAAATGTGGTAGAACTTCAGTCTTAAACAAATTTGTAATTAAATGTAACACAGCAGATATCAAAAACTTAGCATGCTTACAGTGGCACATTCTGCTAGACCTTGGTTTCAGTTTCTTATGAACATTTCTAGTACAAGTAGAAGTCATGAATACTTTGCATACGTTTAATAAAAGCTAGTAGAAACATTTGCAAAACAATTCTAAAGGCACACAGCACAAGTGACATTTAAATGGAATATCAAAATGACAAGTCAACCACTTACTAGAAATCCAAAACTTTCAGACTGTTTTATACTGAGTGGCTCCTTAGCATTCTACTGCTGTGGACTTCCAACTGTCCACTGCTGAACAGGCACATTATGAACAACATAGAACAGTTAAAGTGATGGATTTCTAATAACTGGTTGAATATCATTTTGATATTCCAGATAAAACATTAAGTGTCATTTGTGGTGTGTAGCTTCAAAGAACACATTACTGTCCAAGCTTTTCAGTGCAACACAATTGTTAATCTTTGTGAAGAACTTCAGGTTAAAAGTTAGCATTCTGTACAGCAAATGGAGGTGTTATGTACCAAAAATATTAAAACAGCCCCAAAACACAGTTGCTCATAAATGCATCTCAAAGCATTCTCAATAACATTAAACATGTTCTATTAACATTTAAGAAATAGAGTCTTGCACTATTAAGGAAATCCCAGAATGTAGCTCTTGTTCAATGTCTAAATGTACCAAACTGTAATGCCAGCCAATACCCTAGGGAGTTTACTTTAAAGGTAAACATTTCCAAGGTCTGGACTTCAGTATCTATGGGGTGGAAGAATTTATTCCTAACAAATTAGGGTGAAGCACTGCTTCATTTAGTCATCATGCAAACTTATTTGCATCTCCTGGCTATAGTATTTTTTTCAAAATCACTCAGTTTAGGATCTGCAAGGTTAACAGATTAAACATAGGTTCATATATATTTTCACCCTGTGTATAGATAAATTCTCTCATGAAAGAAATAGAAAATGCATTGTTCTAAGATAATTAGAGAAGCACAGGTTTCACAAAAAATAGGATGGAGGCTACAGACCCTATCCTGATTTACAAAGGGACAAAAGCCAAAGGTGCTTTATGTCAGACTAGGAAGAAACTCCAAAGAAATGTCTCGTCAAAGACCAGCTCATACCTTCAAGCACCCCCAGGAAGAAAGTACATTTGTGTACACTTAGCATAAACGTAGATGTTCAAGTGCATTCACTGTTGCAGTCATCACATTTGGGTTATCTGCCTGCAGGTAGCCCTCAGCTGGCCTGAATACCAGAGTCTTCGAATTTCTGTGTCGGATGCTATCGCTTCTTCCATGACGTCAGGTCGGCAGGGATATAAAACATGCAGCCGATTCCATTACATTAGTTTTTCTTGCCCCAGATGTCAGGTGCCCCACAATAGGAAGCAATTATATGGTATGGTAAACCCCCATCAAAAAGCAAATACACAAGAAAAAAATAAATATATCAACAAGAAAGAAAGGCAGAGCCAATAGAAGTCAGTGGGTTGGAAGGAGGTTGACCAGGACTGCAAAAGTGAATACACTCGAACATCTACATTTATTAAGTGCACACAACTGTACTATGTTCTTCGTGTTTCACTGTTGCAGTCATCACATTTGGGTTGATTTCCAAAGCTAAGGAAGGGAGGAGGAAGTTAGAGAGCATTAGGGCCAGCTATTAAGCCCTGCAAGACTGCAGTGGCAAATCCAGCTCTAGATTTAGAAAAGATAGGCACATGGTAATGTTTGGTGAAGGTATGTACAGAGCTCCAGGTAGCAGCTTCTAGGATGTCCCTGGTAGGGAACTCCTGAGAAATGCCACAGAGGTAGATGCAGCCCTGGTGGAATGTGATCTTATCCCCTGTTTGGTAGATTTCCATGGTGCTTGTAGCAGAAATTAATGCAATTGGGCTATCCATTTGGAAATGGTTTCCTTTGAAATGGCCTTCCCCTCTGCCCCTGCAGCAAAGCGAATTAGCAGCTGTTCAGATTTTCTGAGAGGCTTGGTCCTGTCCAAACAAAATCTAAGTTGTCTGTGCACATCCGGAGACTGCAGTATTCGTTCCCCTTTGTTTTGTGGATTAAGAAAAAAAGTAGGTAAATGAATGGACTGATTTAGGGCCACAGTAGACACCACCTTGGGCATAAAGGAAGGATTAGTCCTGAGGGAAACCCTGTCCACATGGAAGATAATGAAGGGTTCCACTGCCATGAGGGCCTGTAATTCAGACACTCTTCTTGCTGAAGTGATGGCTAGAAGGAAGGCTGTTTTCCAAGAAAGGAATTTCAACTCTGTTGTTGCAGCTGGCTCAAAGGGGGGAAGAGTGAGTTTTTCCAATACAAAGTTAAGGTCCCAGGCTGGAGTGGGAGCTCTCCTGGAGGGTCTTAAATTGTTCATAGGTTCATACTAGGCTATCTGCCCTAGGGCATTTATAAGCCTAGCCAGAGTGTGTGTGGCTTTCACCACCCCTTAGGATGAGAATACTATACCCATTAGTTTGCTGTGCCTCTGTCCAGCAGTGATACAGAGATGATTCCCGGGGTAAACCTACGATCTCCCATCCACTCGTCAAGATTTCTCTTGAACAGAGTCAGTGAGGGGCTCTGCCTCACATGGACTGGGATTCTGTTCCATAGTGTAGGGAGTCTCTGGGTGATGAATCTGTCCCTCCAGCACGTCCTATTTATATCCGTGTTGAGGTTTAAGTCTCTTGCTCTCGTGGCTCTGGTGGATTTGGATTTTTTGAGGTGGAGCATGTCCATTAATTCCGGGTTGGACATGGCCTTGTATGTCAGGCACAGATCACCTCTGAGCAGACGGTATGCGACTGAATAGAGCTGGAGTTTCTTCAGTCGGGCATCGTATGACATACGTTTGAGCCCCTTTATCCTTTTGGTGAGGAACTTTTGGGGTCTTTCCAACTGCTGCAGGTGTCGGGTAAGGTACATTCCGAATGGGGCATTGTACTCAATCAATGGTCTGATAAGTGAAGCGTAACCACTTCACTTTGACAATGCGAGTGTCAAAAGAGAGGTTACTGTCAACTTGGGTCCCCAGGTCCCTGATAACTTCTTCCATGTTTAATGGATTACCACCTATGTGGTATTTAGGGGTTACCTTGTTATTCCCAAAGGGTATGACTATACATTTTTTGGCATTTAGCTTAAGGCCATGGCTCTGGCACCAGTTATCCATTTCTATGAGACCTCTCTGGAGGATGTCTGTGTCTGATGGAGTGTCAATTATGGTGCCCAGTTTGCAGTCATCTGCAAATTTTGTCAGCCACAATCCCCCTATGTTTGCCTGCACTTCAGAAAAATAAATGCCGAACAAGAGGGGGCCCAAGACTGAGCCCTGTGGGACACCGCTCATGACCGGCTTAGAGTCTGACATGGCACCAGCAACTCTAACCCTGTGTGTTCTGTCCTTGAGCCAGTTTGCAACCCATCTTGTGACATACGGGTTTACATCTAAGCTGGTGAGCTTTTCTATGATGCCCGAGTGGGGTATTGTGTCGAACGCTTTTGCTAGGTCAAGGTAGGCTGTGTGAACTGCCTTACCCTCATCAATGGCCTTAGTGACTGTTTTGAAAAAGTCGACCAAGTTCAAGAGGCAGGATCTGCCCTTGACAAAGCCAAATTGGGTAGGATCCAGTGTCTGTAGGTCCCCAATGTCTTTATTTATGAGTTCCATTATGATCCTCTCCATAGCTTTGCAGACAAGGCTCGTCAAGCTTTGGCTCCTCTAAGGAATTGTTTTAACAAGGGGTGAGAGAAGAGGGGTGGGGGCTCAGTATTACAATGTGCTGAAATGACAAAGGCATGAATTTTAATTGACAAGAAGGATAGGCCCTTGTGGAGCATTTCTATTAAGTACTCTAGAATGTGAGGTAAGCTGGGCACCATTGTGCCCATCCCCTGAGCCTGGCTCCAGGAACAGTATCTTTTCCACTTTTCAGCATAGGATTTTCTAGTACTAGGCCTCCTTGCCTCCAGAATGACATCCATCACCTGCTTACTGAGGGTTGCTAGAGGACAGCTGAAGGAATTAGCCAGGCTGCAAGGTTCAGGGCTTGAAGCAGAGGGTGCAGAATCTGGCCTGCCTGCTGGGACAGCAGGGAAGGGGTCTGAGGCAGGTGCCATGGTTGTAGCAGTGTCATACTACGCAAGAGGGGGTGCCACCAGTGCTGTCGTGGCCAGTCTGGTGCAATCAGTATTGTCCTTGGCTTGTCCTGTTTGATCTTTAGTAGAACCACTGAGAGCAGAGGCAGAGGGGGGAAGGCACAAACTGAGAGGTTTTCCCAATTAAAGGGCAGGGCATCCACTTTCCAAGCTTGACTGTGGGGAATTCTTGTGCAGAATTTGTTCAATTGATAGTTCTGAGGGGAGGCAAACAGGTCTACCTCTGGAGTCCCCCATTTGTTCCTCAAGAGGGTGAATATTTTGAGTTCTAGTTTCCATTCGTATGGGTCCATGAGATTTCTGCTTAAGTCATCTGCCAGTGAATTTAGTTTGCCTGGCACGAATTGTGCTTGTAGGTGTACTTGGTAGCTCAAGGCTGTGTTCCACAGAGCCATGGCTAGTCTGCAGAGAGGGTACGAGTGGGTTCCCCCCTGCTTGTTTATGTACCACATAACTGTGGTGTTGTCTGTCTTTACCAATAGTTGTCCTGGAAGAATACGGTCTTTGAAGGCTGTCAGAGCATTCTGTATAGCGAACAACTTTTGACTGATATGCAGGTGCATTTGTCTTGGGTTCCATTTGCCCTGAATGCACTGCCCTGCTATGTCAGCCCCCCATGCATAGTCTGATGAGTCTTTTGTTAGGGTTTGGGTGCCAGGGAGTAGAGTGAAAGGGAGCCCCTTGTTGTGGTAGCAGGCCTCTGCCCACCAAAGGAACTCTTGTCTTCATACAAGGAATGATAGAAATCATTGTTTCCAGGTCCTGAGAATGTTGACACCATAGGCTATTTAGATACCGTTGGAGTTTCCTCATATACAGTCCTGACACGGAATTAGTAGAATGCAAGAGGCCATGAACCCCAGAGCTTGCAGTATTTTTCTTACAGATAGATGGGGTTTTGTGCCAAATAGTGTGAAGTAGGCTGTCAAATAAACATGTTTCTCCAGAGTGAGGAATGCCATCTGGGAAGTTGTGTTCAAGCTTGCTCCCAGGAATACAATCTGTTGGCAGGGTTCTAGGTGAGATTTCTTTTTTGTTGATGGTGTACCCCAGTGAGGTTAGAAGTTTCTTTAAGAATGCCGGGTGTTGTAATAGCAAGTTCTGGCTTTCTGCCTGAATCAGCCAATCATCCAAGTATGGGTAAATTTGATTATTTCTCTGCCTGCAAAATACAATGGCTGGAGCTAGATACTTTGTGAACACCCTGGGCACAGTAGGTAAGCCAAAGGGAAGTGCAGAGAACTGAAAGTGCATGGAGCCCGCCCTGAAACATAGGTACTGTCTGCAAGATACTCTTATTGGGATGTGCAGGTAAGCTTCCTTCAAGTCTAGGGTTGCCAACCAGGCATCCTTGGCTAGCATTGGAAGAAGCTGTTGAAGAGTTAGCATTCTGAATTTTGGAACCACCAGAAAGGTGTTGAGAATAGAGAGGTCCAGGATAGGATGCCAGTTGTCTTTTCTGGGTACAAGAAAAAGTCTTGAATAAAAACCTTGTCCCCCTTTGTACAGCTGGGACAGGCTGAATAGCCCTGATACTGAGAAGACCGAGAACCTACTGTTGGGCCTCCACCCATTGATTTGGGGGTAGGTCTGGCCAACCATTTGGGGGTGGTAGTGTGTGGAAGTGGAATCTGTATCCTTGGGAAACTATGTTTAAAACCCATTTGTCCTGGGTAATGAGTTCCCAGTTTTTTGCATGCAGGGTGAGCTTTCCTCCTAAGGGAGCAGGTAGTTGAGCAGGGCTTGGAAGGGTTAAGGTTAAAGACATTGTGCCATTTTTCCCTAGGGGGGGGTGGCTTACTACTCCCTGCTTTGGAAGTGGGAGCCCCCCACTGCTTATATCTGTGCATAGCCTGAGACTGTAGCCTACATGGTCTGCTGCTTCTGGATTTGGACTGAGAAGGCCTGGAATGGACTGGAAAGGACAAGTTCTTTGAAGGCCAATGCCTACTGAATCTGGGAGGCTGTACTTGTAGAAAATCTTTAACAGTTTGCATAGATTTAGCTTTTTACTCCATCCTTTTGAGGACGACTTCTGCTTTGTTGCCAAAAAGGCGGTCTTGGTTTAAGGGAGCATCCAGTAATTTAGCTTTAACATGATCTGGCAAGATTTGTTCCTTAAGCCAATCATGCCTTCTAGGTACAGACCCAGTGACAGCAGCCCTGCAAGATGCTTCTAAAGTATCAAAACCACATTGCAAAATATGTTTACCAACTTGTTCTGCAGAATGCATTAAATCTTGCAATTCTTGTGTTCAGCACAGTCAGGAATCAACATCATTTTCTGTTTAAGTAGTCCCATAATATGCTGCTGATACTTTAATATATGAAACTAGCAATTTAAAGCCCTAATGGCCAAAGGAGCAGAAGTGTATACCTTCTTACCGAATCTATCTAAGCCTCTAGAATCTCTATCAGAAGGGGTAGGATTTTTGGCAGCAATAGCCTTAATGCCTTTTAGTCCTTGGGAAATGGTCTCTGGATCCGCACAAGGATTCTTGAAGAGGAACTTGAGAGTCAGGTACTCTGATACCTGTCAGGTTTTCTGGGAGCTGGAGGTAAAGTGTCTGGTGTAAGGCTAGATTTCAAGAAAGCATCATCTACAATGTCCAGAACAGGAGGGATAGCTAAAGGCTTGTGTTGAGGCAGGAGTAAGAATTCCCCAAGTCTCTTTTTGGACTCAGAGTAATCCTGGCTTTCCCAGTGGAAATGCTCCCTAAGAGTATGCAAGGTTTCTCCTAAAGAAAAATCGTCTGGAGGGGAAGCAGAGGGAATGGAATCCTCTGCATCAGAACCCTCATAAGTACATAAGGGCAAATCCTGATAGTCATAAGGAGCAGAAATATCAGATTCCTTATTAGAAGAATCAGAAAGAAAATCAGTTCTAGGTCTCTTAGACGGTGAAGGCTTGCTTCCCCTAATTAAGGTAATAAGGTCTTCAGCCATTTTAAGTATTTGTTTTTGAGGCATATAGGCCTGAGCCTGTTGTTGGGTCGTCTGTTTTCTAGGCGTAGTGTGAGTTTTTGGCCTGAGGAATTCTGAACTTCTGGATGGCGTCAGTTTAATATGAATGTCTGTAGGCCTGAATACACCCTCAGAAGCCGGTACCTGCACAGCGGCTCCGGACCCATCCAAGGTAGAGACATCTGCAGATTCCATAGTCGAAGAAGCATCTCGCGGCATACCGGACTCAGAATGGGTCTCAGTAGAGGCCTGCGAATCTGAATTAGTGGGTATCAGGGCCTGCAAAAGCACCTCAGAGTACCGGCAGACTGGCGACTAGCTTAACGGAAGAGTCGTCGGCAGTTTGGGACCTATGCAGTCCATCTCTGTCTTTATCCTTACGTTTTTTCGGAAGATCTGTAGTCGGACGGCTTAACGAAGCCATTTCGGAGTACGGGGATACAGTATGAAAGTAATTGGCTGCAAAAATAGCCTGACAATGAATAGTTTGGGCATGAACAAGGCACAAAATCGACAGCAAGGGACGTCATGGTCTGGGCCTACACAGGGGGTGCAGTAAGAATGAAAATCTCTAGGAGGTATTTGGTTTCCACAGGTAAGACAATTGTTAACTTTTACTGACATCGGTTAGAGCAAAAAAAAGGATCCCCAATGGGGTATTTATCTTTTTTGATTTAAAAGGAAAATTTCAGGAGACTGCCAACCAGCACTTGTTAACTGCTTCTGCTTTGGGCACCGCACGGCAAGAAAGACTGATGTAATGGCATCGACTGCATGTTTTATACCCCCTGATGACATGGAAGAAGCAACAGCATCTGACGCAGAAATCCAAAGACTCTGGTATTCAGGCTGGCTGAGGGCTACCTGCAGGCAGATAACCCAAATGTGATGACTGCAACAGTGAAACACAAAGAACATCTACATGCTCAACTATGGATACAAAAGTTTTAATAATGAACCTCTTCCACAATTCATTAAAATTTCCCTCAACTGAAGAGATCCTGATCACTTTCCTGGGATTCAGAAGCAGCTTTGATGTAATGCACTTTAACATGTGATTTGCGATAGTATGGAATAGAACAGGACAAACACGTCTGGGTTCATGGGAAGTCCATTTCTCCCACTGAAAGGAATACTCTTCTTGGTGTGGTCGTTTGCCTATCCTCTTCCATTCCCAGCTGTGTAGATGCATCCATTTCATTAATGGACTGGCCATCAAACCTGATCCTGGCTCTCAAAGTATGGGTGAATTGCATTTAATTTTAAACCAGACAACAGAGCTCTCATGGCCAGCCACTGTGAGATGTGATCATTTTCTGTGCTGATGCCTTCCTTTGGAAAAAAAATATCTGGTGATAAACCAATGTGATTTGCTATACTTCATACCTCCTCATATTGTTGGGAGCTTTGAGTTGTATTTTCAAGTAAATCGCAAATATAACATTTCAATGACTTAAATTTGTAAAATTTTGAGCTTCCCTTACAGTGACCATCAACTTTGCTACAGCACAGACTACACTCTGAGCAACACAGTCAGAAATAACCAAAGTTCCTCATAACATGCAAGTTAAATTCAATATCCTATACATTGACTTTTGGTAATCTTAGTTCCAAAAATGAATATATTACCACTCATCCTTTGTGACAACACATAATCCAACATAAAGTTCAAATAAGCAGTCAAATTCAACTCCCAAGTTCATTATCAAAACATTCTTATTAGTCACTAGTGAAGCATCCTCACAGCAAGAACACAAAAGATGAAATTTCCTTAGGTGGCCACCCAAAGTCTTTCTTCCCATCACATACCTACCAGAGAACAAGCCACATCTAAGTTACATTCTTCTTCAGACCATAAATTCCAGTATTCCCCCAGTTCCTCACTTTTATAGCAATGGAAGCCTTTTCCAGGATCTGTATCCACCATCTCCTTGCACACAATGTTAAAAGTAGACAGCAGTCCTGAAAACTGCCCATCATGGAGTGAGCTGAAGTAAACAACTGTATTCCTGATAGAAGAAATTCTGTCAACAGTCCTGGGAATGACAACCCAATCATCCTGAACATGCACTATCTATATTCCTTAATGGAAATTAAAAACAAAGCAGAGTGATAAACAGATGCAGCTGAATACAAATGCAACTAGGGGGAAAACTTAACAGTAGACATCTGACTCCTGTATTAGTAAAAAACAGGTTTGCTGAATGTGTATTTGGAGGCAACATAAAAGGGCTGAGACAAGCAAGTTTAAGAGCATCATGTTAAGAGAAACAGGTCAACACAACCAAACTGAAGAGCAAACCTGGAGAAGTTGAATATTTCAGTCATTGTTTCTTGGCAATGTAAGACAGAACTAAAGGTGCTATTTGTGTATTTTAATTAAAATCACAAGACTTGGAAGAACCTGCCTTACCAGAACTAGTACATAAAACTCAACACAATGTTTTAAAACAATGTTGGTCTCTGCTGCAATTTATATATCTGTCTGTGTGTAAGTTTGTACAATACACACATGACAGATAGACGAGCAAGTATTTCTGGCATACATACCTAGTGCTCAGCCAAATAAATACCAAACAAAGCAGTCTGAGGCTGCATCTGACCCAAGTTCATAAATGTACTTGGAGGCAAAATTGTCAGCAGGAAGGAGATGGGAAAGTTTTTCCCCACCTTGCTAGGTATAAATGGGCCCCTCTACACACAAAGACCTTCACTGAAAGCTGGAAGTTTACCTCCAACCCACAGTTTGTCGGGGGGGGGGGGGTATTGGATGGCTTACATGAAATGTACAGTTACTGCATAAAAGCATAAAAGGAAGAAAAGGAACACAGGATTTCTGAAAGCTGCATTACTTGCAAGTTTAACTTTGTTAATCAGTTAGGTAAACTGGCCCAAAGACGATTTTTACTTACAGCCTTGGCTAAGAAGTAGTAACAAATTTTTGAAAATGTTTACAAAACATATTTCTTTACAAAATACATTTTGAGCAAGTATTACCATTCAGAGCCAACATTTAAAAGTTAAAGTACTACAGCCGTGCTTTTACATAAATATTTACACAAATTTGCATTTTGTATAAAGATACTAGCACTATGACAGTTCTGAAACTACTTCAGTTTTGCTTTACATAAAGGCTACTTATGCAGATCACAGATAATAGCACAATTTATACATTTATACCGATTTTGTATAGCTGATTGTATCTCTATGGCTGCATGTTGCTTGCTATAGTATGATCAGCCTCGGAACTGTAGTGGATATAAAAAGTGTACACACCCCTGTTAAAATGCCAGGTTTTTGTGATAAAAAAAACTTTTCCCACCTTTAATGTGACCTATAACCTGTACAATTCAATTGAAAAACAGAAATATGTTAGGGAGAAAAATACAAAATGTACAATAAGCTGGTTGCATAAGGGTGCACACCCTTAAACTAATAAATCAAAAGGTGCTTCAGCAAAGTAATTCCAGCATACAGTCTTCTTGGGTAGGAGTCTAATCAGCATGGAACATCTTGACTTGGCAATATTTGCCCACTCTTGCAAAAGCACTCCAAATCTGTCAGATTGCAAGGACATCTCTTGTGCATAGCCCTCCCTCAGGTCACCCCACAGATTTTCTATTGGATTTAGGTCTGGGCTCTGGGTGGGCCATTCCAAAACTAATTTTCTTCTTGTGAAACCATTCTTTTGTTGATTTGGATGTACACTTGGGGTCATTGTCATGTTGAAAGGTGAAATTCCTCTTCATCTTTCTAGCAGATGCCTGAAGGCTTTCGGCCAAAAGTGACTGGTATTTGGAACTGTTCATAATTCCCTCCACCTTGACTAAAGCCCCTGTTCCAGCACAAGATAAACAACCCCAAAGCATGATACTGCCACCACCATGCTTCAACATGGGGATGGTGTTCTTTTGGTGATGCAAAATGTTTTTTACACCAAACGTACCTTTTGGAATTGTGGCCAAAAAGTTCAACCTTGGTCTCACCAGACCATAACACATTTTCACGCATGCTTTTGGGAGACTGTATTGTTTTGCAAATTTTAGCCAGGCCTGAATGTTTTTCTGTGTAAGAAAAGGCTTCCGTCTTGCAACGCTACCCCATAGCCCAAAAATATGGAGAACATGGGAGATTGTTGTCACATGTAATACACAACCAGTACTTAGAAGACAAGTAAATTAAACATGAACTAGTAAACCAACACAGCTGAAACGGAGCAGGAAAAACGGTACTTCAAACTACCAAGAATGTAAAGAAATTTATTAGTTTGTTAAAATAAAGCGCTTTTCGTCTGGTTTAATGACACAGACTTCTTCAGACAATTACTTCTAAAAAACGCTTGCTATATATACACACAGTTACAAGGAGAACCCAATCAACAGGCAAAAAGCAATTAAACAAATGAGCAATGAACTACTACGTACTGTTTTTTAAAAAGGCAGCTACAAATTCATAGCAGCAACAAAAAATGATGTGTTAGCATTTGTTACTAAAACTGTTTTGTCAAAACCACACCTATTAAATTAATATAACTTTGACTTCAGAAAAGCTATAGACAAAAATGTAATTATATAATATTGACTATAAGAAACAGTAAAAAGTTACAAATGTTTAAACATATTTAAAAGTAATGACATTGTAAAAGGCTTAAGTGAATAAAGAACTAAGAAACTAAAAAAATAGTAAGCACACAAGCATTTACCAGGATGAAAAGTCTACTAACAATAGACCTGTACAAACAAACTTGTCTTCTACATAAACTCTTGATTTTCAAAATACTGCTTATTGAGCAGTTTTCATTGAGACCAGGGGGGTTGAAGGCATTAAATCTAATCTGCCAAAGCAGTTCTAATTCCTCGAATTTAAAACCTGTTGGACCACCTCTTTCACTTGCTATAACCTGGTCGATGACCATGAATTTGAAGGAATGGTTGGGAAAAAGAGAAATATGTTTTGCTAGAGCATTGTCATGTTTATTTTTTCTGATTGCATAAGAGTGCTTGTAAATGCGGTCTCGGAGACGGCGCTCCGTCTTGCCTA
This sequence comes from Protopterus annectens, assembly GCF_019279795.1. Classification (NCBI taxonomy): domain Eukaryota; kingdom Metazoa; phylum Chordata; order Ceratodontiformes; family Protopteridae; genus Protopterus; species Protopterus annectens. The sequence continues at coordinate 110,234,371 of NC_056744.1, forward strand.
CATAAAATGCAAGACAACTTGCGCACTGGGCCAGGCAGACCACCATTTTCGAGTTGCAATTGGCCCTATATTTCAAGTTGTAAGTATAGTCTTCAAGTTTGAACCTGTTAGATTCTGTAATATACTTGCAAAAATTGCAACTTTGACATTTATACATACCCACTACTCTACTTATAGGTCTCTTTTGACACTCAAACAAGTCTTTTAAGTTTTTTGCTCTCCTAAAAATCACTTTAGGTTTGATCCCTAATTTCTGACACAAACCCTGATCAGTCATAAGTACCGTCCAATTTTTGTATAAAATCTCAAGACAATCCCTACTGTTTGTACTGTAAGTTGTTATAAATATGGAGCTTTCGTTAAGTGGGTCAGAAATGGATTTAGACCTTTGAGAAAGATATGGATCTAAGTCAAGAATAGTATGTTGGACGAAGTGGACCTAGTCTAGAATAGGTTTATAAATGCGTTTATCACGTTTTTGGACCACTTCTTCTACAATGTTGCTGACCAAGCTGTCAGGGTATCCTCGATGAAGGAACATGTTTTTAAGAAAAGTACATTCATCGAGGAAATCCTGGTTAAGTGTAACAATACGGGCTGCTCTGACTAGTTGGCCTTTGACCACGGCTCGCTTTTGATGATACGGGTGACAGCTTGTATAATGCAAGGAAGAGTTTGAGCAAGTACTCTTTCTATGAAAACTAGCTGTAAGTCTCTGAAGTTCAATGTTTTTCTTCAGCTGAATGTCCAAATAGGCAATGGACGTGGTGTTAAAAGTAGATGTGAACTGGAGAAAATTAGTAGTCGCATTCAAATCTACAATTTGTTCACTGATTGTGGCGTCACCGTCTACTAATATAAAGATGTTGTTGAGGTAGCGGGTGTAGTAAATGAACCTGTCACTAAAGCTACAATTATTAAAGACAAAACGGTCTTCCCAGTTGGCCATTACTGAATTAGCTACACTCGCCCCACAAGGTGAACCCATGGCGACGCCAACTTGTTGTAGATAAAAGTTGTCAGCAAACATGAAGTAGTTGATCTCAAGTATCAAGACCAATAATTCATTGACTAAAGATATCTCAACATTTTCACCTCCATTCTTTCTCATAAATTGACTGGCCCATTCCAAAGCTATGTCGTGTGGTATACATGTGTACAGGTCTTTAACATCGACCGTGAGGAAGTTGTAGTTACTGCTAAAGACGAGGTTTTTAATGTTGTCAAGAAAAGACCAAGAATCTTTATATATGTGATTGATTTTCACCAAGTATTTCTGTAGAATGACATCTACCACTTTTGCACAAGGGTACGTAGGTGATCCTCTACCATCCAAGAGTGGACGCATTGGAGGGTTGACAATGTCCTTGTGCAATTTAGGTATTCCAAACAAGTAGGGAAATCTTGGGTAAGATGTACTCATGAAGTTGAAGGTGTTCTGGTCAATTCGGCCTTCAGTGAACATCTCTTCAGTACTATCCTTTATGGTTTTATAAGCGCCATTAATTCCGGATCTCGAACTAAGTGAGTAAGAGGGACAATCCAAGAGTTGGAGCATTCTTCACTCGTAATTGTCTGTCAAAAATAGCTAAACCCCCACCCTTGTCTGGTTTACATATTCTAACATTATTAAATCTAATGCTGTCTATACGTTCCTTCTCAGCTTTAATGTTGTTAGCAAATGAAGGAAAATTATGACCGAACTTAAACTTTTGACGAATGTCAAGTTCACATAGTTGTTCGAAAATATTTAATAATGGATGCAGTGGTGGGTTAAAGACACTTGGAATTCTATAAGGGTTTACATTAGAAGTAGAATTACCAAAGAACAATAAATTCAAGTTTAGTTTCCTAGTAAACAGTTTAATATCTAGGATAGTTCGAGCTAAGTCCAACTTTTGGTTAGGGACGTACGTGTGACCTTTAGCAAAAAGTTCCACTTGGTCTTGAGTTATGTTAACTGTAGAGTAGTTGTAAACTTTAAAGTAATTTTCAACATTAGTCAAAATGACCGGTAACTCTGGTGGTACCAAAAAGCTAGGACAGTCTTGGCAAATGACTTGGCAAACGAAAGCTCCATGTTTATAACAACTTACAGTACAAACAGTAGGGATTGTCTTGAGATTTTATACAAAAATTGGACGGTACTTATGACTGATCAGGGTTTGTGTCAGAAATTAGGGATCAAACCTAAAGTGATTTTTAGGAGAGCAAAAAACTTAAAAGACTTGTTTGAGTGTCAAAAGAGACCTATAAGTAGAGTAGTGGGTATGTATAAATGTCAAAGTTGCAATTTTTGCAAGTATATTACAGAATCTAACAGGTTCAAACTTGAAGACTATACTTACAACTTGAAATATAGGGCCAATTGCAACTTGAAAATAGTGGTCTACCTGGCCCAGTGCACAAGTTGTCTTGCATTTTATGTAGGCAAGACGGAGCGCCGTCTCCGAGACCGCATTTACGAGCACTCTTATGCAATCAGAAAAAATAAACATGACAATGCTCTAGCAAAACATATTTCTCTTTTTCCTAACCATTCCTTCAAATTCATGGTCATCGACCAGGTTATAGCAAGTGAAAGAGGTGGTCCAACAGGTTTTAAATTAGAGGAATTAGAACTGCTTTGGCAGATTAGACTTAATGCCTTCAATGCCCCTGGTCTCAATGAAAACTGCTCAATAAGCAGCATTTTGAAAATCAAGAGTTTATGTAGATGACAACTTTGTTTGTACAGGTCTATTGTTAGTAGACTTTTCATCCTGGTAAATGCTTGTGTGCTTACTATTTTTTCAGTTT